>NW_028327172.1:23212033-23369533 GCF_987537825.1 Furipterus horrens
ACCAGATTTCCTCAAGAAGGTCATGATCAGAGATGAATCATAATCATGGCTTTGACCTGGAAATGAAGGCCCAGTCGTCGCAATGGATGTTGCCTGGTTCTCCATGCCCAAAGGTGGCGCGCAGCAAAGTCGCAGCAAGATCAAGACCATGTTAACTGTGTTTCTTGATTGGGAAGGTGTTGTCCATCACGAGTGTGCCCCTCCAGGCCAGACAATCAGTAAGAAGTACTACTTCAATGTTCTTCATCAGTAGAGAGATGCACTGCGAGGAAAATGGCTGCAGCTATGGCTAACTAGTGATTGGCAGCTCACGAATCAGGTCTTGTGCAGTTTTTTGGCAAAACATCAAATCACCCAGGTGACTCAGACCCCTACAGCCCAGATTTGGCACCCTGCTACTTCTGGCTTTTCCCAAAACTAAAAGCACCTTTGAAAGGGAAGAGATTTCAGACCGTCAATGAGATTCAGGAAAATACAACGGGGCAGCCGATGGTGATTCTAAGGATTTTGTAGTGTTTTGAAAAGTGAAAGAGACTCCGGGAGAACTGTGTGAGGTCCAAAGGTGCCTACTTTGAAGGGGACTTAGGCGTCCTTGTCCTATGTACAATATTTCTTGTATCTCCTTCAATAAATGTCTTTTTCATAGTACACACACACACACACACACACACACACACTGACTACAACAAGATTAGTTAACATACCCATTACTTCAGTTACCCTTTCCATGTGTGTATGGTAAGAACTTTTATGATCTACTCTATTAGTGACTTACAAGTATACAATACGGTGTTGTCAACTATCACCATGCTGTACGTTACATCCCCAGAACTTGCCTTGTAACTGTAAGTTTGTACCCTCTGACTACCTTCACCAGTTTTGCCCACCCCTCTTACCAGTTTCGCCCACCCCTCTCCCATAACTGCCTCTGGCAAGGATCAATCTACTGTCTGTTTCCGTGACTATCAGTTACTTTTTTTAGATTCTACAACAAACTTCTTAAATATCTTATCTTTACATTCCTTGAGAACTGGGGGCAGTTTATGTCATTTATTAAAAACGAGGCGCAGTAAGACACCAGGTTTCCACAGTGCCACAGTCCACCTTTTACACCTCCCACCACCTTTCTGGTATAATTTGCATTCATTTCTACTGACAACAGTACACTGATTCAGATTGTGTATTCTGCTAAACAAGGGAGCTAATACACCCAATTTTCAGTTTTTAAGACATTCAGCTGTTAATCAAATCACAGATTCCAAGGGTAGCAGGTGGTTATACTTGTCTTATAACAAAGCCTACTGCTGTACTTCTATCCAATTTCTGTGTTGCTTAGCTCTCCAGGCTTATAAATATTTTCAGTTACTAAATCCAATGGACTCCATTGTAGATAGCAGCCCTTGTGGTCCCTCTAACAATACCTGCAAAGTTGGACACACCGTCTCTTTTCCTTGACTTTAGTAACACCTCCCTCTCCTGGTTAGGCTCCTATTACTCCCTGGCCATTCCTTCTCAGTTTCTTAGTGAAGAGGCACGCCCCAAAGTTCTGTCCTCTATCCCCACCTCCTCGACCCCCCGGTAATCTTACGGAGCAATGCCCAATGTATGGCTTTTAGCCCCAACGTCTCTCAAGTTCTGGCTGCACTCCCATCTTCACACAGCTCTTCCACAGACACATCACACTTAGCCTGCCCTTTAATGAACCAAACATCTTTCCACAGAAAAATCCCTCCCCCTCTGTTCCTCATCTTTGTTAAGAACATAACCTGCCTCCTGTACTTTAAGTTCAAAATTGCAATTCATTTTCAATTCCCTACTTCCCGACATATTCAATCCATTATCGAATCCGCCTCTGCATTGTCTTTCATCTCCCTCTTTCATTTTACCTCCAACACCAATGCAATAGTTCAAGTACTCAACAAGTATGGAGATACTCAACTCAGGAACATAACAAACTCCACGAACCTCAACAGTCTACAGTAAAGGGATAACAAAAGAGCAAAAACATGATGGATTTAATCAACAACCTAATCAAGCTAACTGCCCCTTGAGATTTACTTTTTTTTCTTTCCGATTTAAAATAATGTGTTTTCCAAATAGAGCAGTATTACATGATGGATAACAGTATCTCCAGAGCTTAAAACTAACCCTCTGTACTAAATCTTTTATTTATTTCATGTGTTAATTTTTTTTCTCTGAAACATGACACAGTGCCCTGCCTTCTTTAAGAAAATATATACATAACACAATTACATCTATTCATTACAAAACAGTGCAGTGCTCAGTACTACTGCCACACTATGTAAGCAGTGCCACACTATGTAAGATAGTGCCTTGCTACTATTTACAAATGGAGGAAAATTTAAAACTGTGCTAACCTCAAAGCACAAAAATGGATGCTTCCTAAGAGCAGACCTGAGTGTGTTTTTAAAATATTTTTCAAAGTTAAAGAAAAAAAAAGCTAAGCACTGCTTTGTCTGAATGTGACTCTTGTGTCTGTAGTATAGACTAAAGATTCCCAAATTTCAATTATCCTTATACCATGCTCAAGATTTATACTATATTCCCATTGTATTAATACTCTTATTTACTTTTTTTGGTAACCAGATGTTAAGTTATATATGCAATACTTTATAGTAAAAATATAACTATGCACATAAAAATTGTTCACCTGTGTACCCTGTAATATTATTTTTGCATTGTTTTAAATGCTTTATGAGCAAAACTCTTTTAAATCTTTAAAACAACCCTCCAAAATATTTAGTTACTAAATGCCTAGAATAGGGCTGGCACATAGTAGGTATTCAATAAATATTTGTTATAAACAAATGATGTTTCACATCTATTTTTTCAAATAATGAAAAAGATCTGAAGTTATGAAGTGGGCTCAGAGTCACAGGACTAATATATATGGCAGAATCAGAAACAAAACCCAGGAAGTTACCCTCCAGAACCCACATTTTTTAAACCCTTCTCTATTCTGTACCTTTAACATAAACGCTACCTTTCCTTTAATGGTAAAGTCTATTATTGCTGCATGTATGCAGCAGGGAAGAAAAGAAAACAACACTGAAAAGACAACTCCTCTTTTTTTTTACCCACTTTTCAAAATGTATGTAGAACGTATCATACTTTCTTGCCACTAACAGTGTATAACTTAATTTCTGAGCCTCAGTTTCCTTATCTATATGTTAGGGAAAATAATATCTCACCTCACCGGGTTGAATGAGTAAGCACACATAACGTCGTTAGAGAGTGGCTGATACACAGTGCTGTATGTTAGCTTAAATTATTACTTCAATGTTCACTTAAAATCTCTTAGTCCTACCACTTTTATCATGTAAAATAAGTTTATAATGGCACCTGCATGAAATACCTAAGTAATTTATTATTAAATATCTTGCATCCTATGTGATACCTAGATGACAGCTAAACAGTTTACAACACCAACAAAAACTATACTGCTCATTACAAGTTATACCCTTCTGATTTTTACTTATAACACTCAGACATTTTCACAAAATTATCAATGTCTAAATGCCTTTCCTATAATCAAGATGACTTTGCTTTATAATGTAGTCAAAAGAACAGTTTAAAGAATTGTTCTTAGCTCGCCTCTTTCCTGTGTGGTAATTTTCCTCAAACTATAAGATATCCTTTCTACTTTCCTTTTCAAAATGCTAAAATGTATTATGTAACTAGCTTAATCCTAATGTATATAGAGCCACTTGTCATCAAAACAGAACCTCTAAATGTCCACATAAGTATTAAGTGGCAATGTATACCTTCCCAAGTTTAAGAATTAGAGCATCCTGAACACTCCTGCCTCAAATTACATGAATTTCTTTTAAGATTAAGGAACACATTGTAACAGAAGCATATCACTTTCCAATACAATACTTCTTTTCCAGTGAAAAGGTATCCTGTAATATTATCAGCATCAATGAGAAAAGACCCCCAATTTTCAATTTGACAAAGCTTTGAGGGTGACTTTATTCTCAGAAAATAGAAATTTTTATATGCATAACTGCAAAAAATGGGAATAACATAACTAATCATTCTTGACCTTAGACCATTTCAAAGCAGTGATGATTCTACTTTTATTAGAAAAATAAAAACTATTGAAAAATTGATTCATAAAGAGAAAAGAAGAGCAATGCACTTTTATTAATAAGTAAAATCCCTATTAATAAAATGTTGCTATGAAATGCTGAGTCAATTATCTTTATTTTTATACAGTAAATTTTTTGGCAACAGACAATTGTATGTGAAATAATGTCTTTCAGGCTAATTCTACACTTTATATTTATATGTATCTTTAAAGCATTCTAAAATACCTCAGTCAATAAGTTTTTTCAGAATCGGATCTGAATAAGCACTACATTTAAAAAAACTTGAAAAAAGGAAGCAGTATTTACTAAATCAACATGTATTGTAAACTTAGCAGCCTACGATTTAGCAATATTTTATCCCAACAACTAATTATGTAGGAGGTGTTAAATTCAAAGTGTTCTGAACTTGGAAAAGTACACAGAATAAATATGCCTTTTTACATTAGACAGAGAATGGCATTTGTCAGATGTAATTTTATTCTCCAACTATTTTGAGCCATTGTTGAAAATCAGACTGAGAAAGTATGGTAATTCAAATTGGAAAGCAAAAATATAAACTAAAAGCACATTAAAAAAATAAATAAATAAAAACCCCGATAAATAGCATGTTTTTTCCCTTATAATTTTCTGCTTCTCAACTCTATTAGAAACTCTAAACTTAAACAAAAAAGAATAAAGAAAATAAGTTTCACTCCATAAGCCATGTATAATAAAATTCCTTCAAAATTAAAGCAGAGAGTAGTAATTATGTCTTACCTTTAATATTGTACTTCATTAATTTGTACGTGAGTGACATATTCCACCGAAATCTAGAGAACTGAAAATTATGCCTTTAAACAACAATAAACCCTTTGGGATGGCAATTATCAGAAGTCTGACACAATGGGAGAGAGTCTAGAGGCACAGGATGTGTGATCAAGCCTAGATTGTACCCCTTATTAATTGTGTGTTTTAGACAAGCCACTTAACTGTAACTAAGCCTTGCTTTTCTCCACTGCAAACATGGGGATAATGTCACCTGCCTTATAGGGTTGCTGAGAGTGTAAGATGTGAAAGCACTTGTAAATTGTAAAGAACAAACTATAATGTTTAACACACATGTTACTTACTACTGCATGCTTCCCTACCTTCTTAAATGTAATATATGGAATGTAATTTAACCCATGGCCATAATTATGAATATAAATTATTGTGCTAAGCTGTAATACAGGGACCAAAGACCCTGCAACCTAGGCAAAAAGGAGGCCAAGATGTTGGGCTGATTGTTATGGTGGCTCTTTATAGCTCTGGTTGCCTTCTGTACCATTAGTTGTTAGCCAAGACTTCTTACTATTGTAAGTATAAATAGCTGCCTATAGGGAGTTTTCGCAGAATAATAACACTTGTTGAAATTCTCCCTCCTGTTAATTTGTTGTTCTATGTCTTCTCTTGCCTTCTCTCAACTGATAACTGTCTTCTTTTCTCTGCCTTCTTTTTCACAGAGAAAAAAAGAAGCCACCAAATGAGAGCTCATGAACCAGCTCTCCCATCCATCCTTTCCTCCTTCTTTCCTGTGATAACGGGAAGAGGTCCTTCCTTTCTTTCTCTGCTACCTGTGCTTCAGATCCCATCCCCTTCTGCCCCTGCCAGGCATTCTCTCTGCCCTGTGACATCAATCCCAAGCTTTCTCTCGGCTACTTCTCATAAAATTTAAACATGCTCAAGTCTCTCTTCGCCTTCTAAAAAGAAAAGCAGAATAAACCTCTTTTCACCCTCCAGCTACCCTCATTCTTCTTCCCTGCCAGCTACACCTCTCCTGACCTAGAGAAAAAACACTGAATGCACTTCTACTGGGGGAGGGTACCCACAAGGAAGGAGAACATGGCAGCAATCTGGGAGGCAGGGGTTTCCAACTAAGATAATTTTGAAACAATCATGAAGAGGTAATCAGGTGAGGTAGGGGGAGGGGCGCCAGGGAGACAGAGCAGCAGATGCAAAGGCCTGTGGCCAAGGAAGGGTATCTGGCCCCTAAAGGGAAATGAGAATAGTTCCAGGATAAATAGCAAATTGATATGCACTATTATCCCTGTTCCCTTCCAAAAGTCCACTAAAATAGTAGCAAAAGAATAATTTTTAAAGGCAAAGGCATAAATGCATAAGGACAAATTTAATTGGAGAGAACAGAAAAAGCAGGAGAGAGACATCAAAATTGGATAGAAAATGGATCAAGAGATGGTAACCAATTCAGTCTGCGTGGGCAAACTGAAACCTAAGTCAGAAGCAAGAACTAAGAAGTGAGCTCATTAAGGCAGAGGCTGGAAAAACTGAGGAATTAAGTACCTCAGTTGGGTTGACGGGCATGACTAACAGCAGGAGATTAGCGGAGGCTTTAGAAATAATTTGAACACCAGCTCTCCTCCTTGCCCTAAAGCCAGATATCTACGCTCCCCTTCCATGGCAGGAAAGCAGAAGTTTACTGTGTAGAGAGAGAGACCAGAGGAGGTTTTGGATGTGGGAACATCAGGCTGAGGGGTGGGATGCAATTCTGCACTGAAAAGAAAAGGAGAAAGTGGACACATAGAGAAGTACAAGTTCAATTTCCCATCTTCCCAGACAGGCAATTAGAGAATTCCCCTCTCAGAAGTGTGGTCAGATGCTGCCCATTTGCGGTCACCCAACAAAATGATTGACCCTACCTAATAGAAAGCCCCTAGTCATGCATAGGAACCTCCAGATAAGCTTGTAACATTTCATTCTTATATATGAACAGACAACAAAGGATCATCAAATATATGAAAAGAGTGTCCATAAGAAAATGAGAAAAAACAGTAACTCAAAAGAAGACAAGATTGACTTAGCTTGCCACATAGCTGCCTTACAAAAGGGCATGCCTGTTCCTACGAATAGAGATATTATTTACCCTACTTTTCACTTACAAACAACTTTTGGTATTCAACAAAAAAAAATAAGATGTGCAAAGAGGCAAGAAAATGTGATCCACTGTCGCGAAAGGATATAGAACAAGACCCAACATAGGCCCAGATGTCTGAATTATCAGACAGAAACCTCAAAACAACTATGATAAGTTTAGTCAAGAATGAAGTGAAAATAGTGCACAATATAACTAAAAATTTGACAGAAGAAACAGAGTACTTGATTCTTGAAAAAATACTTGATTCACCCAAAAGATGGTAAGAAAGGCAAAATAGAGTAACAGAGCAAATAGGACAAATCTGAAAACAAAAAGATCATAAACTTAAACCCAAACATTGTCAATAATTAGATAAAATGTAAACGAACTATGGGGTGGGGAAGAGATGTTGGTCCAGTTACAAGGTGAGGAAGTTCGGGAGATCTAGTGTACAGCACAGTGACTAGTTATCAATATTGTATTGTACACCTGAAAGTTGCTAACAGAGTAAATCTTAAAAGGGTCACACACACACAGACAACAGTAACTATGTCAGGTAACAGATGTGCTAACTAACCGTACTGTGGTAATCATTTTGCAAAATGTATGTGTATCAATCATCACCTTGTACACCTTAAAGTTCCACAGTGTTATATGTAAATTGTACCTCAAGCTGGGGAGGGGGAATGTAAATGAACTAAACACCCCCCCAAAAAAGGGCACAGATTGACAGATTGGAATTTTTAACCCTAATTACTCACTATATATAAGAAAACACTTTAAACATAAAAGAGACAGACTGAAAGGATGGCCAAAGATAAATCATACAAACACAGTACGTGAAAGCTGGTGTAGCTATATTAATATCAAAGTAGACTTCAAAGAGTACAACGAGAAAAAGAGGGGAATTTTATAATGATCAAAGGTTCAAATTCACGTGGACCCCTAATAAAAATATCCCAAAATCATACAACAAAAATTAACAGAATTAAAGAAAAAACAGGAAAATTCATGATTATAAGTTGATAAAATAGACAAAAAATTCAATAAGGATATATAATTTTTGAACAACATATCAATGTAACCTAATAGATATTTACAGAACACTATATTCAATAATAGCAGAGTACACATTTTTCAAGTGATTGGAACATTCACCAAGATACACCATATACTAGGACATAAAAACAGTTTTAACGAATTCCAAAGGAATGAAATCATACCAAGTACATTCTCTAACCACAACAGAGTTAAGTTAGAAATCCATAGTAGAAAAATCTGAACACTTTCTAACATTCAGAAGTTAAATAATGTACTTTCTAGTAACCCACAGGACAAAGAAAACTATTACAGGAGAAATTTTAAAACACTTCGAACTAAATGATAAAAAACATCAAAATTTGTGGGATGCAACTAAAACAGTGCTTCTGGCTTAGAGAGAAATTTTCAGCTTTAAACGACTATGTATGGAAAGAAGACAGGTGTACAATCAAAAATGTACGTTTCTACATTAATAAGCTGTAAAAGAAAAGCAATTAAGTAGAATAAAGGATATAATAAAATCAAAAAGCACAAGTCAAGTGTAGAAAAACGGACAAACAATATAAAAATCCCAACAAAGCAGAAGCTGGTTTTTGGCAGAGACTGATGAAAAGGATAAACCTCTAGCAAGATTGATCAGGAAAAATAAAATAAAATAAAAACATCAATTGCCAATGTAAAGAATTAAAGGGAAAACATAAATACATGCCTTATAGTAATTAAAGAATAATAATAAGATAGTATGGACATTATGACAATAAATTTTACTTCATAGAGGAATGGACACATTCTTGAAAACTGCAACAGGAAATAGAATATCTAAATAGCCCTATAGCCTCTGAAAATAATTAATTCATAATTACAAAATTTCCCAGAAAGCCAATGTCAGGCCCACATGACTTTGCTAGTAAATTCTATTAAACATTTAAAAAAAGAAATAAATGCGATCTCATACAACTCTTTCAGGAAAAAAAGAAAATGGAATAACTCCCCAATTATTTAATGGCAACAGCATAACTGTGATACTAAATTTAGGCATGTACATTAAAAAAAAAAAAAAGAAAATTACACCAATACACATCATGAATCTAGACATAAAAATCCTTAACAAAATAACAGCAATTAGAATTCTACAATATATAAAAAGCATAATACTTCATGAACAAGTGATATTTGTTTACCCTAGCAATGCAAAATAGATTTAACACTAAGAAAAATCAATGGAACTCAAAAGTTAAAGGAGGAAAATAATATATGCAAACTTCAATTAATGTAGAAAAAAAACAGCTAACAAAGTTCAACACCCATTCATGATAACGCTCCTAGCGGACTAGGGACAGGAGGAATTTCCTGAATCTGGTAAAGGGCATCTTGAAAACATACAGCTAACACGATATATAATGGCAACATAATGAAAACATTTCCTTCCTAAAATCACGAACAAGGCAAGAATATTTTCTCTCACCACTTCCACGGAACACTGGAATAGAGGCACATAAATATTGCATTAGAGCAAGTGAAAAATAAAAGGCATACAGATTAGAAAAAAATTAAAGGTCTTTGTTTGCAAATGGAATAATTGTGTTGGTAGAAAATTCTAATGCATCTACAAAAACAGCTATCAGACAAATAAAAAAGCAAATTTACCAAGACTGTGAGAGACAAGATCAGTCTATAAGCTATAGCTCTATATATTATCAATCAACCACTAGAAAATGGTATTTAAAAAAATACCATTTATAATGGAAACAAAAACATAACAAATAAAAACAGAAATAAACCCAAAGAAAGATGTATATACTACATAAAAGTTCTAAAATATTTCTAAGGGAAATTAAGGATGACTAAAGCAATAGAGAGCTATTACATATTCATGAATTACAAGACTCAATATTGTTAAGATACCCGTTCTGTCAAAATTAAAATTCAAGCAGGATTTTAAAAAACAGAAATTAACAGCTGATTCTAAATTTCTGTGGACATTCAAGGAAACTAAAATAAACTTGAAAAGGAGAAAATTAGAGAACCTAACTTTATGTGACTTTGAAACTGACTATAAACCTACAGTAATCAAGACAGAGATGGCTAAGAATCACATTAAAAAGTGCTTTACATACATCATTCGTCCTCAGAGAAATGCAAAAGAAAACCATGATATATCACTACAAACAGAATTGTGCAGTGGTTCTTAATGAAATAAGAAGCTGGCAATTTTGACTTCCGGAAGACATTTTTAGTTGTTAATTATGCTGCCACATATCCTATAATACACAGGACAGTTCCACTTAACAAAGAATTATCCTGCCCAAAATGTCAATGGTGGCAAAATTGAGAAACCCCCAATAGCAGAAATGCAAGAGATTAATAGCATCAAATGTTTGTGAGATGTAGAGCAACCAGAACTCTCTGATACACTGCTATCATGTATTCAAAATGGTTCATTCACTCTGGTGTTTAATAGATGCTGTCCTATTAAGTGCAAATGGCTTCCTGTTGCCAAATTAAAGGCCCATGTGGTCTACAAGGCCTGCATGATCTAGACCCAGTCTACTCCAGGCACCTCTCCCATTTAACTGAGGTGCAAGGATAATTTAGTACTAATAAATTTTTCAGTAAAGTCTCCTTAATTTTATTCTCAGATCTTAAAAATTCTGAGACAAACAAAACAAAACCCTTAACATAATTTAGTTTAACTGATTACCTAAAGCAAGGATAGTAATACATTTCTGACAGTGAAATACCTACTGTTTCTCACAATAAACACGAAGTTATAACAAAATTCCATAGATCTATTTGATAAAAACTAGAGAAACAACTGATGCCCTGTAATGGTCCTCTATTTTAAAAACTGAGTTAAATAGAGACCATTACAGAATTACTCACACTGGCTTAAGAAACAAAGAAGTAGGTGTGAAAAAAATTAATGCAACAGTTCAGAAAGATACTATATATTTACATTTTAGTTACAGCATATCTGAATTGGACTAAGCTATATTTTAAGTGCTCAACAGCCACATGTAGCTAGTGACTGCTGGATGCTAATGCAGCTCATTACATGACACACATCTAAGCCGTTTACAAGGATTGTTTCACTGTATCTCACAGAGGTACTGACAGGGGAAAGTAACTGTGCCCAAGTTCTCAAAGTTAGTGGTAGAATCAGAACTCTAACTCAATCAGCATGACTCAGATCTCCTGCTCCAAACCACCATGCTATCCCACCTCAAATCAACTTTTTTTTTTTACAACATGATTGAAACTTTCAATTAACCGAATTAATACAGTGGATATCATATACTCATTTTATAGAAACACATATCTGGTCACATAAAAGAGAAACCGATTTCCCCCCCGTGATTTAAAATCTGAAAGAACAGACTTACCATTAATATGAGTTTTTGATACTTTTGTTTTAGGTCTGACATACTTGCAGATGGGTTTGCCCCCAGAATACTGTACCAATCCTTTTTTGGTATCTGCTCAAATGCCATCATCCACTGAACAAGAAGTGGACCTTCTCAGATCAGCTGAATAAAAATATTGATGACAATTAATTGAATGTGTTACAGTTTGCATGTACCTAAGAACTAAGCAAGTACTGCATTTCTAAGTTCTTTAATACACAGATATTTTGTTGAGTAAATCATGGTTATAATGCAAACCTGATTATAAAGCGTATAGTTTTGCTTAAAACTATATGAATATACAACAGCATTTAAAAAAAATAGAATTCGATAATGAGGCGGAGTGATGGATAACCCTCTAAAAAGGTATTTGTTTGTCTTACGGTAAACGTGGCACACAGTTAAGTAGACACGAAATACACTAAAGGAGCTTAATAAATGTCTACAAAAGAAATGATTTTTTTTAAAGCAAAGCAAAAGTCCAAATAATTAAGATGAATTTGGGAGCATTCCTCTTAAGTTTTTCATTTCATTTCTTTTCTTCCAAATTACCTTGGAAGAATGAGAAATTGCCAGTCACACCGGAGGAAGCAAGCAAGAGTCCTTCTATTATTGCAGACCTCGCAAAGAGACCCCGAAACTGTCCACTCGAGGATACTGTCTGCAGTCTCCAGGCTACAGAGGAGACCGCGTCAAGAGCCCCTGAAACCAGGCAACCTCTGCCCACAGCTGTGAACTTGAGACAACCAGGGCCTCCTCCAGACTGGGACTTGGGAATCCAGTGGATCCTCAAGAAGCTCTATCGCTCAGCCATAGGCGAGCACCTTCCCCTGGCTTCACTCGAAATCAAACTTACCAAACTTTACTTATAGGTTTGGGGACAAACTTCTCACAAGCGATGGGTCAAAACTCGGAACCCGCTTCTTCTTCCGCCGGAAGTATTGCTCTGACGTGCCCACGTTTCTACTCGAGGCTTATTGGCCGTGACACAGGTCGGAAGCGCCTCTCGGCTGTCTAGGACGCGGTCGCTATGGTAACCACTCGCCGCTTGCCGGGAGTTTACTAGCCGTGCTAAGTGTTCGGGCCGTGGAGAAAAGCGTTCTTCTCCACGTTCTAAATTCCCTCTTGTCCCTGCTGCGTCAACGTCGTCCCTCTCTTCTGCCTCAGCAAACGCCCCCAGCCCGCCGGGCTGCTTCTGCCTTCCCCAGAACGTCCTCCGCTTGCCCTACTCGGCGCTGCTCCCTCTTTTCTGGTTGGTAAATGTACTGTGGCCGGGGGTAGTGGGTGATGAGAAGGGTGAGAACTGATTCCTCTTTAGTCCCTATACTTCCCTTCAAATGTTCTCATTCGAAAATTAAGAGAACTAAAATCTATGCCGAGTAGGGTTGTTGTTTTTCTCCAGTTTTATTTATTTTTGGGGGGGGGGGGGGAGTGGGGCGGAGATATTTAACCAAATTGTTTCTTTTAGATCTTAGCAACAGGCTTAAGAGAGAAAAAATTTCCAAGTCCTTTCACATTTACTATCTAGCTTCACATTCACTTCAACCCAGAGAGGCAAGCAAGACAAATGTTATTTTTTTCACTTTGTGGTTAAGGAAACAACCCAAGGATAAAATCCAAATAGATAATTATAATAGCAGCAAAACAGTGCTCTTAGCAAGTCTACATATTCCCAGGGCAGCCATGCCATAATAAACTCCTCCACTTTGAGGTAGTTGCGGGCACTGTAAGTAGGCACGGGTAACCTTTTGGTTAGAATTTTCCCTCTTCCCTCTTCCTTTTTTCCATTCTGTGTTTACCATTTATTATCTCTTCTCTATGCTGACCTCTCTTCCTTGCATTGTACCTGGAGGCAAAAACTGCATCTTGTTTCTTGGCAGCCTGATTTAATTTCACTTGGAAATGTTAAGGTTGTTTTGTTGTTGTTACTGCTTAGATTTGCTTTCCTTCTTTTTTATCTTCTACCGAATATCAGTTTGAGGATAGTCAAGATAAACGTAAATATATTCAATAAAATGTTTTAATATGGCCAACTATTTAATGGTGGTATGAACTATAAAGAATGACTGAATGACACAGAAAAGTAAAAAAAAACCCTCAAGTTGTAAGTATCAGGTTCTCCATAGGGTTTTGTCATATTTAAAAATACACACACAAAAAGCATTATACCAAGTCAAAGATCTGGTTTGATCCTAGTTCCAACATGCCTTCTGTGTGGCCCTAAGGAAATATGTAAAGTGATGTAATGAAGTGTTGTTCTGAATACTTTCCCCACAAACTTTCCTGGCCCTTCTTTCCACTGCTTAGTCCTTCCTTGTATAGGTAGTTATGCTCACATCTTCCAGGTTTTACAGAAGAGCTCTTTATCTTAATTTATGATTCCCTTAGGGTATTGTATTAACTCTTTTATTTCATCTTTAAACCAAATTCTGAAAAGTGATCACAGCACCTCAATTTCCTCAGTTCACTTTTTTATATATATTTATTTGGGTTTGGAAAGTAAGACACACTTATATTTTCCCCAGCAAATTACAAGAGTTCTGTCATTTCATCTTGACATACTAAAGTATACTTTAGTTTGCAACTTTTTCTTTCATCTCTATAATGTCATTTTCTGCCAAAATGATCAATAATTCATTGTTGAGGTCTAATATCTAGGCCTTATTTACATTTCTCTAATTGTCTCAGGAATGTCTTTTTGTGGTTGGCTTGCTTGAATCAGGGTCCAAGGAAAGTCTACACATGGCGTTTGGTGGTTCTGTCTCTTAAATAAGTCTTTTAAGCTGTAGCAGTCCTACTTCACTACTATCTTGTTTTTCTTTTTCTTTTCTTTTCCTGCCATTGGCTTACTGAAAAAAATCCAAATTTGTATTTATTTATACCAGAATGAATTCTTAAGACATTAATTTTTATGAATGCCTGCTTATCCATCTTCCTTCATTTTTTCACTTTCTAGGGCAGTATTGTCTTAATCGAAATACAGGGGAGGGCGAAAGTAGGTTAATAATAGTAAATAATACAATAATTAATAAATAAATAATATAAGAATAAACTCTGTGTTCTGTGTACCCACACCTGTATAATGTTGTCATAAATGCAAACCACATATGTGGCCATGTAAAAAGAAACAGGTGAAATGAATTTCACCTGTATAATTTTAAGTCACCCAATATATTCAGAGTATGATCACTTCAAAATGTAATCAGTATAAAAATGATCAAGATATAGTATATTGTTTTTTTCATACTAAATCTTCAAAGCTGGTCTGTATTTTAACTGTACAGGGCATCTCATTTGGACTAGTCACATTCAAGTGCTCAACAGTCATATCTGACTAGTGACTACTGTATTGAACAGGTGGTCAAGAGGATAAAGTCCTAACTCTCTAACCTGGCATTCAGTTACATCCCCAATATGATCCTTAGTTTTTTAGCCTCATCACCTATTACCTGCATGCAAGAAATATAAACAGTTGGATCTTTCCTTGATACTTCATCCGTAATTTTCTTCAGATGGTTCCCCTTGCTTCTAACACCCTAGCTCTTTTCTTTCTCCTGTGAGTTTTATCCCTTCTTTAAGACTTATCTTTTCTTATTATGCCTTTTATGTTGGCCCTGTCCTTGGAAATTACTTTCTTCCTCTCAACTTTCATAGCAAGTCCTGTGTGTACTACTCATTTGTACTCATGCTATGCCATAGGGTACTTTTATGCACTTCAAATGTATGTTCTGATTCTCTAACTGGATTGTAAGATCTCTGAGGGTAGTTACACCTCTCCCAGAAACTTAAGCACCAGGTATCTTGCCACATTCTCTAGAGTTCTAGTGATGGGTATCTATAATAAGTTTGTTTTTTCCTTCTTTAAGAAAGTAATTTTTCCATTTTAGGTAGAACTAATATTGAAGAAATATGAACTATGTTAGCGTAGTGGTTAAGAGCATAATCTCTGGAATCAGACTACATAGGTTTGAATCCAGACTCTGCCTCTTAATGGTTATGTGAACAGTTTAAATGAACTTCTGTGCCTTGGTTCCTTCCTTTGTAAAATAGGAATAATTATAGTATCTCTCTCATAGATTTGTTGTGAGGATCAAATGAGGTAATAGTGCCTCAAAGTAGTAAGTACTCAAAGATTAGCTATTGTTATTAATAGTGAAATATTTGTTTTGGTATTCATAGTAGTATTTTAGGAATTTCCATACAGAGCAAATGAAAACCACCAACTATTTAATTGGAAAAATGAAACCAAACTCAAGTGTTTGTTGAACCATAGCTTGCAGGATAAATTAAAAGCATGGGAAAAAATTCATTCTTGTGTCACCAGCATAAACATAAGCTAAGTAGACATACATTAAATGTTTTATTTCAAGATTATTGTTTAAGTTCTATATCTAGAGGTAGACATACATCAAGGTGATTGATCAAGTACTGTATCTATAGATATGTAGATATAGCAGGAGTTTAAGACTCTCGTAAAAAGAAAACAAAGATCCTTGGTTGTTGTAGTAAAAAAAATATTTCATTCTTATTCAGTTTGTCATTTTAGAACTTGCCTGTACATAAACTAAGGAATGATCACCACATATGAACAAATCCTTAATTTGAAATCATATTAGTAAATTGTGCTTCTTAATGGTGAATAATATTTGCAATATCTACAGTATACTTCTGCTATTTTTTCTTATCTTAAGATTATATTTACTGGGCTCTTTTACTGATTTCTTCACCAACTCTTCCTTAATTTTTTTGATCTTATTTATCTCTGAATTTTTAGAAATTTCATATTAGTGACCTAAAAATACCACAGAATATTAGGGTCAGGTTCTAAAATTAAATTAACTGCCCTTAGAGCAATTTGGAATCTACCAGGAAGATCGTAAAACCACCAAGAGCCCTGGCTGAGTGGCTCAGTTGGTTGGAGCATTATCCCGTACACCAAAAGGTTGCAGGTCCGATCCTGGACAGGGCACATACCTAGGCTGCAGGTTCAGTCCCTGGCGTACAGGAGACAACCAATCGATGTTTCAGTCTCGCCTTGATGTGTGTGTGTGTGTCTGTCTCATGCTCTCTCAGGCTCTCATTCTCTTCCTCTCCTCCCTCCCTCCCTCCCTTCCTTTCTCTCTCCCTTCCTCTCTAAAATCAATAAATATATCCTTGGGTGAGAATTAAAACAAAAAAACAAAACAAAACAAAAACCCTGCCAATAATTAGCTAGTGGTGAGATAAAACACGCACAGTGGTATAGTACTAATATAGCTTTCATTCACTTATTCGTTCAGTCAACAAATTTTTATTGAGTATTTATTATGTGTCCCACACTCTCTTACAAAAGACATAAAACAGAGTTGTGTGTGGCCCTTTCAAAGGCTTGGAGTTTATCTGGTAGACACACAGGTGACTGAAATATCTGTGGGAAGTTACTATGCCAAGGAGATTACCGGTACTGTGATAGTCAAGAATTTACAGGAACAGAATGAAGCAGATTACTTGAATGACTGAACTCCTTGCATCAAAATTAGGCTAATCCAGGAAGATGTATGGAAGTGTTAAGTTTTAATAATGCTTTAACTGAGGTGAGAGATGAATGGCTAGCATTAGAGAAACTTTTTCTTGCTTTTGGCACGTTATCATAAAGCCTTAGACAGTATTGAGAATCAGCTCTAATGAACTGTCCTGCCTCATCTTTTAGAAATGGTTTTCCATTTTTGCCTTTTTTCCCCTTGCTGGTTGTCTTCGTTTGATCTGTTCTTTCTCTTGTCTTTTCAGGGGTACTCATCAGTGACCGTTCAGTGAGTCTGAGGAAGGCGCTGCACTAAGCAAGGGAGTCAACAGAGGTAAATAAAGAGATTTCACTGTCACACCTGTTGCCGTGTTTTTCTTGTTTCTTTAGCTTCAGCTGCGCTGTTGTTCTTTCAGTGACCTCCTAAAGGTCTGTCTCATCTGAGAATTTTGTTCCTGTCTTCCTCACTTCTTCACATCTGATAGTTTAATCTTTCCATGAACCTATTAAAGATACTGTACAACATCCATTTTCTGCTCCTCTTCAGTACTACCGACTTATTATTTAGAAATGCCAACTTATTATTTTCCCTGTTCAGTTCTTAACCCTTTTTTCTTTGTTCTTATGAGCGCTGTGGCTTTTCTGTGAGCTTTCCAGTTACCTCGAAATTTGAAACCTTGTGATAGCCTCTTCCAAGCATGCTTTATATGCCCCCCCCTTTTTTTCCCCTTAAAGCATTCTCCCTTCTCCATTTTAGGTTTTTAAACCTGAATATTTTTTAAAAGTTTATTTTATTTTTGTCATGTAATTGACTCACAGAAGAAAGGTTAATCTGAATGATCAAAGGGTGTTAATTTGTGGGTTAAAATGTGTTAAACAGTTGATATGAAGTCTGTTTAAGTCAATTAGAGACTATAATGAAGATGTTTCCAGAGTGTTATGGAACCTTCCAAAGTTAGTTTGGAATTCACTGGTATAAATCATGGCACCTGGCTAAACATGGCATTACATTAAGGTTTATAAATTGGTGTGTATTCCAATAGATATGAATGGGTCTACATATTTAAAAGAAGTTTGACTTTATTACTAAGATTATGTTTTGTTAAAGGAAATAAATACATGATTTAATTCACCCTTAGGAAAATGCAAAGCAATAACTCTGTTATCTTTGTTACTCTCATAATTTTCTAAAATAAAATGCAATTGGAATACATAACTAACAAAATTTCTGGGTTATCTGTTTGTATGTGTATTTGTTTTTAAAACTAGATCATTGTCATTAGTATAGGTTTTTTCTTTAATATGGTACTAAGCACCTCATATAGAATCGTAGCATTGATAAGACATGTAAACTTTGGTGTAGACATTTAAAGAAGTGATTTATCTTCCTCTTTAAAATTGTTTGAAGTAATATTATGAAACATTTTAGTGCTGGTTAATACCTGCAAACTTTCAAAATAGTTAATGTTATTATGCTCAGTTTCAAGAGCTGAATATAATATTTGTATAATGATAGAATTATTTAAGATGAATGAAGCATTGCAACTTCAATAGTGAAAATGCACAGAGATATGAAGATAAATATCAAATTTTAAAATATATTCTCCTTTTAGCATCAAGGTTACTGTAGCACTAATTTTTATTACTTGAGTCAGTTTACTAGTAATAAATACATTTAGCATTTCAGCTTCCTCTTGCAACCTTTCAACTTAATTATTTAGAGACTGATGAAAAACAAGTCTTATATGCTAAAGGAATTTCTGCAATGATGGATTAGATGCCAAAATAATGAAACCACACAACTTAAAAAATATACTGAGGAAAAGATTTTTGCTGATGAATTTCCACAAAATTATCATTTTAAAAATGGTTTAAGCATTTCATAGTATTTTTAATCTACTGTAGAAGCACCATGAGTATAGTCTTTTGTAGCTCATTAGCAATTTCTTTAATGAGTTTTTTTTTTTTTGTGATAGATAAAGTAACGGACAAATGACAGATTGTTTGCCTTTAATGATTTCCCTGTTTCAAGCCCATTACAAAGCAATTAGAAATCTGACAGCATTTTCACTCTGCATTACTGATCATCTAAAGTGATGAGGAATGAGAGGTGATGAATATTAATTGTATATTTTCATATGATTATCATAAATTATTACCTTGTCTGATGTGCTGCAGGTGAAGTAGGAACATTAGAGAAAGACAATAAGATATATTAATTTGAAAGACTATGATTTTTTATCTTTGCAGTATAAATCCTATTCTCCAATGCTATCCTCTCTGAATATTAAACTAATTTTATTTAGTTTCTAGCTATATGGGGGGTAACTTAAATACGTTTCTTATATCAGTACAAGAAAATGGAAAATTATATAGTACAATGTACATATAAGTATTTAAGTTCAGAATTTTAAAATCTAATTTAGGAAATAAGAGTGAATTTTGTTGATATATATGTAATATCCAGATATATCAATATAGAGAAAATATACTTATAAATGGATCTTACATCTTAGGTTAAAGTCAGATAATCCTGCCAAAGAAGAAGTAAAATAAGAAAGTTTAACCAGATGTAAAAAGGAGATTTTTCTAGGTCCTTTGTAACAGTTCTTTTGGTTTTATTCCACTGTATAACTTTCCTCAGTTTCTTGCTTTAGGCAGAGGAGGCTAAGCCTGTTGTAATCAAGACTCAAGTACTGTTCTCCCTTGGTTCCTAGTCTTGTACTTAGAACAGAGGTTGGTCCAGAAGCTTAATCATAGTTTTCAGTACAGGAAAAACTGGCACACTTAAAGCATTTGAAAAGATTAGAAATATATTTGGTAAATTAACTTATTTTTTGACATCTCTTAATTATAGATATTAGTTGGGAATCATTGCACACTTAATGAATTGAGTTGAAATTCATTTCACTAATGAGACTATGTCTTGTTCAGTCCTTCTTTTGTACCTTTTTTCTATGGTTTCCTTATTTTTATTCAACTATATATATTTCTATTTTATACATGTTAAAAGTAAAATTGGCAGATCTTCATAAATGAACTTTTTGTGTTCTGGAACGTTGTGGAGAGCCATCTGAAATTCATTACATACTTAGGGAAAAGCCAGATATAATGGTAAAAGCAAATTATCAGTAAAAAGGGTCAAGACCCTAGCAGTTAGTAGTCTAATTTAATAATATTTTTAATGGCTAAGATTTCTAAATATATAATTCTGTGTCTTGTGACCCACTAAGATTTTGTTTCACAGGGACCTCCTTCATCTACAGAGCAGTTCCAACTAGTTGACTTTATAGAATCAGAATGATGAGCGCCAGTGCTCTCAACTTCTCCTTCTCTTGTCTTTCCACTTTTAACATACCATCAGCCAACACAGCTACTTGACATTTGGCTCAAGTCCCCACTTCTTCCTTGAGAGGGATTGGTGTAGGAATCTTACATAACTTTCTTAGAGAACAGCTACCTATGTCTCTTTGACCGATGTAGCACTGTTAAAATGGTCCCTCTGTCTCTGTTAAAATTTCTACATAAAACGGGTTTACATCTTGTTCCAGAATAGCACCCTTAGTTGAAGCAACAAGTCATTTAAGATTCCTAGGGGAAAGAAAGGTCAACAAGTTGCAAAGAAAACTAAGAAAATACATTTTTTAAATTTTAGAGATCTCAGGAATATGTTGTGATGGAACTAAAACATAAAGGAGGCCAAGATTCCTGACTAGTCATCCATAAAGATACTAACTCAGTTCTGAAACAGGTCCTCAAGAGAGAGATGTATCGACAGCCCTTGGTTTAGCATTGAAACTAGTTTTTAAATACTTTTCTTCCCAAACCAATTATTTTTTATCCTGGATTGGGGAATAGAATAAAAAGGCTTACAACGCTGAAATAGATTATACTGTTCACTTTTAACTTGATAACATGACCTGTCATTCTATCAGAAAAAGATACTAAATTCATCTGACATATTTGGTTTTTCAGATACTTTGTTGGTTTGTTTTCCGGTATTTTATGAGCTTCTAGATGTTACTAATTGATTGTTTAATTTGTTACTGCATGTTCCCAGGTTAAACTAAGCTGTCTAATTACCAAAATCATTTTCCCCTTGTTTTAAAGATGGGTATTTTCTTTTCCCTTTTGCAGTTTCCAGAGACATTTTCCCATTACTTTAAGATGGTGAGAGCACAAGGAAATAGTTCAAAGATTTGGGAGGCACCAGGAATAAAGATGATATGCTTTTTGCCTTTTGCAATAGTCGCATCATTCATGTGACCTATTCCATTTTGATAGAACTGATATTTTAGTTCATTCTTTGGAATTCTTATAATTTAAATTTACTGTCTCCCCTGGGGGCCAGGAAACCTGATTTCTCTTCAGTGAAAGGATCATGCACATGCTTGATGAGGATGTTCCTATTGCAGGCTAGTTCAGGAAGTCCTGAGCCATTACAGTGCGCAGTTTCTTTATCAAGATGTGAACACAAGGTGAGCCATAGAGCACTGTATTGTCACCTCATATTTGGCACCCTGCCTAGACAGTGATCTTTTAGAAGTTTTAAATTCTCACTCCAGGAGGGTATTACCAAGTTGTTGTTATTGAAACACATCGGAAGTCCACATTTATGTAATGAGGTTTGAGGGATTTGTTTCCCAGTAATTGTTGAGCGACTTTCCTGTTCTGTTTTGGTGGGCTACCAGGACCTCTCACTAGATTTCAAACTTCATGTCATGGCTTATAGAACTGCTTCCCTCTCCAGCCTCATAAAGTATATGTTAAACCTCTTAAAGTTTTAAGTATAAAGTACAGAACACTTGATCAATATACTTTCTGTGTCTTCTAGGATACGTGTAAACAAGAATATTGTATTTTAATAAAGGGAGAGGAGAAAGAAAAGACTCTTTGAACTCCACATTTAGCACTTTGGTATAAAGATTTTGGATTATTTGTTCAAGTAGTAGCTCATGGGTTAGCATTAAACTTCTTGGGCTTCTTTGTGATCAAAAGGGCTTTCAGCTTCTCAGGGTCAAGTACTACATTGAATGTATGTGAATAATAAACTTATGCAAAATAAAAAGAAATGTAATGCTTGGGAGGAAGAAGGTTTATCTATTTTTACCCTTACTAAAGAACTTATCATTACAGTAATATAGAATGAAAGTTTTTTTCCTCAGTCTTTATTTTGGGAAATTGACATAAAAATTTTAAGAGCATTAAAAAACTTTTTTGAGCCTGCTCCATTGTTATGTGATTATCTTTATTTCTAAAGAATTAGGTGTTTCTTTGTCTAATGGGGGGGACTAAAGCAAGTGTTGAATAATCTTTTATCTGTAAATATACATATTTGTGAAAAAGTGTATACATTTGAAAAATTAATGGATTTTTGTGCTATTTACTTGTTACTATGGCAACCACCACACTGACTAGTATTTATGTTGTCTAAGATTCAGAGCACCTTTTCAAAAAAAAAAAAATTAATATGCCAGAACCATGTATTACATATGCTTTAGTGTTTACAAAAATATTTATTCTAAGGCATTTTTTGAAGAAAAAAAGCAATAAATAATGTAAACTTCAGGTTGGCTTAAATGGTACCTTTTCCTGTAGTATGTTTTTAAAGTCAACATAATTACATTGTTTCTCCTCCTTGTTATAAAATCAGAATGAAGATTATAAATAATTAATTTTTGAAATCATTAGTCAGTCTTAAAAGATAGTCTCTTGATTTTTCTTATTTTAATGACTTTTGATTCATTACAAATTTTTGAAAATATAAAGCAAACACAGGCAAAATACTTAATGCTAGCTATATAAACCATAAAAATATAAAAACTTTGCATTTCTGTTTACAGATAGTTCTTTAATGTCTATGAACAAAATATTTATATTTCGTATTTGAAATGAAAGGCATGGTTGCTCCTATTTTCCTTAGTTCAGTTATTTAAGTTGTTTTCTGACATGTGTGATGCATAAGTATAATTTCTTAATGTTAAACATTTGAATGGAAATCATGAAGCATAAAATCAGATATGTTTCATGTCACGTATTATCTGTTAAGAAAAACTGAAATACAGCATTTAAGTACAACAGGATAGTAAGCATATTGTCTCTGATTACTTGTAAACAGGATGGATCTGCAATTTCACAGTTTATGTTGACAGTATCTTTGTGGGAAATGTAATTATCAAATAAATTATACCATGTCCTAGAATTAGGATTACTAATATTAATTTTAATTCCCTTTTTCAAGATAATTGGATATCTTCTCATAACTATATGGGAAAGGTGGCATTGGGCTAATTAGATATTTTGAACTCTGTTGTCTTTAAAATATCTAGAAGGTTAACATATATAGTCTATATTTTAGGAATTTTTCTTGTAATTAAATGATTTTATAAGTAATATTGAAATAATTTACAGTTCATAAAATATCACTGATTATTCCTTGATATTCATCCTTAAGTATTGGTATGATGAAAAAATTTAATATTGGTGTTTTGAAAAATTAAATTTTTACTACCAGTTAGAAAATTACTCTAAAATTAGTAAAGTTAAGAATAATATTTCATTTTAGTAATGGGTGCTATTAGATGAGCTTTCATATGCTATTTCTGGTAGTTTTAGAAATTGGTACATTTCTAAAAAGCTATTCAAGCTTTAAATAGACATCATCAGCCTTAAAATAAAAGTGTTCATAGACTTTGATCCAGGCATTTAACTTGTACAACTTTTTAAAGAACTATTCAATGATTGGTCAAAGATTTGTACAAGAACTGCAACTTTATTTACATTTGGAAGCATTTGGAACAACTAGCTAGGAGATTAAAAGCAAATAATTAAAAAATATGTTCTTAACAAATATTTAATAACAGGAATATTATCATTAAGTGAACATACCTGTATATAAACTGTATATTTAATATGGTCACAGTTTTTTTTTTAAGAAAAGACAATATCTATAAAATAATAGATGAAAGTCTGAAACAAATATTCAGAAATCGTAATGGTGACTAACTCCAAGGTAAGAGATTATAAGGTTTTTTTAATACATTTTTATAATCTTAATGTGGGCATTTCTGTAATAACTCCTGTTATTATCATTCAGATTGTTTTTTTTTTAATTTTTAACAAGGTTACTTTATTTTATTTTATTTTTATTATATTTTATTTATCTGTTTTTAGAGGGAGGGGAAAGGAGAAAGAGAGGGAGAGAAATATCAATGTGCAGTTGCCTCTCACGCGCCCCCAACTGGGGACCTGACGTGCAACCTAGTCATGTGCCCTGACTGGGAATCAAACCAGCGACACTTGGTTCACAGACCGATGCTCAATGCACTGAGCCACAGCAGCCAGGGCTCTCAAATTGTTTTTAATAAGACAAATTAATTAACTTGTTTTTACATTCATTATATTGAAAATTCAACTACTGGAGGAACCATATTGTCTTATTCAACATTGAATCCACTTTTTTTCAAGTCTGGGAATAGTTGTTAATTAAAATTGATAAATATTTGATGAATGGATGGATGACAGGATCAGGATTAGCAGAGTAGCTTTAGGGAAAACAAATTTGAAGGGCCACAAAAATGTCTTGTTGATGTTTAACTAAGTTTGATTTGTTTAGCAAAACAATGGGTGACAGGATAATAAAGTGATAAGAATATGCCAGAATCACTCTGCTAACCATCGTTCTGGTAGCATAGAATAAGACCAAAGGCAGGGAACTGGGTTTATCCTAGTACATTTGGTTTATATAATTGTATAATATAATTATAGCTATTAGAACAAAACAAGCAAAAATATTTATCATTGAAGTTTCAATAGGAAAAAATAAAATATTAAAAGCATTAACAAGTTCTTCACTAGTTGGAAATTATACAGTTTTTCTTTTTCTCCTTAAACTTATATTTCTGCTTCATATCTTCCATTGAATTTTATCTTTTATGCTTGAAAGTTTTTTATAGACCATTCTATCATAAAGTAACTACAATTTTTTAAATGTCCTATGACCATAAGGTTGTAAATATTGAAAAATTTCCTCAGGATTGAATTTTTATTATAATTATTTTATACACAGTTGTTCAAAGCAGCATGAATATATTATCATTTTTGATAGTCATTAAATATGTGCAAAGAAAAATTTCTTGGAAATATATACATTAATGGTATGGATTGATGAGGACACCTATAATTTCTTAATTAAAGGAATAGTAGGGTTGTCCGTTGGTTTGAGACCCTGGAATGGGCATAAAAGGAATGCCTTTTTATTATAAAATGACAGAATAGAGACTTCCTAAGAACAGACTCTAGTTGGGACAGGCAGTTTCTTGGACAGATGCATTTTAGGAAAGCATATATAGAAGGCAAGGATCTGGAAATTGACTTGCTTAGACTGTTCACATTTGCATGCCTCTCCAAAAGTCTCCAGGTACTGTTTGTTATTGGTACCTAGTGCCCCAACTCGCACACTATTCTGCCTCTTCTTTTCAATACCTACTGTGTGCTTAAGTGGCTACTATTCTTAACCCCATTATACAGGTGAAGAAACTAATGCACAAAGAGATTTTGTGGCTTGTCCAAGTGTCACAGCTAGTAAATGGGCAATGGGGCTGTAAACTCAGACACTGTGGCTCCAGAATCCAGTTTCGTGGCCCCTGTGTACTTGAATGCCTTTAGCAATAAAGGGTGAAAGAGCAGACCTAGGCATGAGCATGAGAGGAGAGCTTGTAGTCATGTAAAATGGTTAAGAGATGAGAAGTTAAAAAAAAAGTGCTTTTTCAATGTGTCAGTGAATAGACTATTCATGCGTTAATAAAACATAAGGAAGGGCCTTTTTCTGTACCCCACTAGAATATCTTGGTATTTAGTGTCAGTCAAATTAAAATTAACACTTTATTTCTTTAATTTCTATTTAATAATAGTTCTCACTTAATTAGTAATGTGCAGAAATGTTATCTGAAAACCTATTGTATCCTGCATATTCTGCTTAACCTGTTAATATCTTCTACTTTTAGTGAGGGTGACACTATTTTTATAGTAACATTATAGAAGAAATATTACATTTAATTATGGTAATGATTTCACACTTAAGTAGCTCGTTTCACCTAAAAGCATTCTGAAACTCTTTTAAATGGAAAAATATATATATATACCTATCACTAAAATGATTACCTCCTTTGGTGAAGATTAGGATTGTAATCATGCATGCATAAGTAAAGAGTAAAATTATTACTATATATCAGGAGATATTTTTGAATAGTTAAGTGCAAATTTTATTTTTGAATTTTAAATAATTGGATTATATAATGAGCACACCAGGGCAATCAAGGGATTTTGTTTTTCAAGGTGATTTACTCTCCAATCATATAATTTTGCCTTGCTATACACAGCTGGATTTTTCAGTTATAAACATTTCCTAATTAGGTAGGACTTGACCTATGAAAGAATTGAATAGGCAGTGGTTTTTATGAAAGCCTGAGAAGACAACCTCAGACCTCCTGTTGTGAGAAGCTTGAAGGCTTAGGAGAGTGTGAAGGCCAGCAGCCCTCTGGCCCCCTGTTGGAACACCAAGGAGTGCTGGGTAGAGAAAAATATTTTCCCTTATTAAACTGTATAGAGAGAAATAACTTGTCTTATTTTGATATAGATTCAGATTCATCTAACATTTTTTGAATATCTACCATGTACCAAGCACTTTCACGTTCACCGTTTTATTTAGTCATCATACCATGTGGATAACTCAGTTCTGCAAATGAAACAGCTAACGCTCAGAAAGGTTATATTACCCAAGGTTAAATAGCTAGAAAGTGGCAGAGAAAGACCTGATTATTTTTCTTACGTATTATAGGTATGTATTCTTCCATTATATTTGTGAGTATAAATTATATTCCAGGTCTTTAACAGCTAGTCTAGCATCATGCTCTTTGACCTTCCTGTGTCTTGTATCCTACCTAAGAATCTTGGGAGTTAGTCACAGTTCAAAAGGGAAATCCTCCCATTGCTCCCTCCCGAATGAGGAACAGCCCTGGCGGCGGAAGTTGGTCTGCTGGTGCTGCTGGTGGTGTTAGCATTTCTGTGGTTGCTGTAGCTTCTTGCTGACCCACATCTCCACGAATGATCTCATTGCATCCATCATCTGTATGGCTCTGCTGGGCCATGCTTAAGGAAAGTCTTTCTGGCTCCAGCTCTGAGCTCTGCCTTGTAAGCTGACATGATCTTTGAAAGAGAGATATTAGGGTTCCTCAGAACCAACAGCATACTCAAGCACACACACACACAGAGGGAGTTAACTGATTTACTTTAAAGGATTGGCTCATGTGATTGTGGAAGCTTGGTGGGTCCAAAAAGCCCAAAGCCCCAAATTAGTGGACTCTCGGTGAAATTTAGGTTTCTAACAATCCTACTGTTCATCCCATTTCCTTGCTCTAAGCCAATATCATATATTTTAGATTCTTGAAAGTAACTTAGTTCAAGGTATATCAGGTGTTCCTGGTTTAGGTTTTGACTGCACACAACAAAGATCTAAATTGACATTGTTTTGAACAAGCTACATGTTTATTTCACATAAAAGTCTGGACGTAGGTATTCCAGGGTTCATATGGTACTCAGTGGTGTCAGATTCAGACTCCTTCTGTCCTCCTTGAGCCATGGCTTTCATTCCTACCATCATAGCAGAGTTCAAGATAGCAATCTAGAGCCAGCTTCTTATCTTCATTCTAGCTAGCAGAAAGGAGAAAAAAAATAAAATAAAAAAAGCAAACTTAACTGCACAGATCATGATCAGAAACATTTCATTGATCAGACTTGTTCATATGACCCTACTTGGCTCCAAGGAAAACCAGAAAATTATCTTTATTTTGGGTAGCCATATGCCTCAGTTAAAAATCAGGGATTCTAGTATCATAGAAGAAGGAAGGAATGGATATTGGCAGGCAGTTGGCAGTCTCTACCATGCAGAATTTATACAAGTATTAGAAGATATTAATATATGGACAAATCAGGACATTAACATGAAGTTATTTTGATATGTTTGACGTAGTTTTAACAAAGCAGCCAAAATTATCTTTTAAAATGAATCTCCTTACTCTCCTGTTTCAAACAGTCCATGGGCTCCCTAATTCACTCGAAGTCCTGACAGTTCCCACAAGGCCTGGTGTTATCTCCACCCCCACCTTCGCCTTTTTGTCCTTATCCCAACTACATTCCCTCTTACTCATCTATTCATCTGTTCCTGCTCTTCCTCACCCCTGCAGGGTGCACCCCACCTTAGGGCCTTCTCACTCCTGGCTATTGGATGGCTAACTCCTTTGCCTCTTCTAAGTCTTTGCCCAGATACTACCACGTTAATGAGGGCTCTGCTGACAAACCTGTTTAAAATTGCAATTTCCTCCACCTTCATCCTCTCAGTCTACATTTTTTTCCATAGCATTTATCACCTAATATCTTAACAAGTTACTTATTTCTTATATTTATTATCATCTGTCCCCACTAGAATGTACAATAAATTTCAGAAGGACAGTTTTTCCTGCTTTGTCAATAAAAAGTTCTAAGTGCCTGAACAATGCTAAATACGTTGTAGGTGTTCATAAATAATTCGTGGATGAATGAATGCTTTTATTTTAGAGTAGCAGTACAAAGAAGTATTTTTTTATTACCCTACAAGTTATATAGCCTTCCCTTAGTAGTGGTATGTCATGTTATCTTGGGACACTAGAGGTGAGATTATGTAGCCATTTTTTTCAGCACTCCGAGTGGGTGATTATACTCTAGGAAAGAACCTGTAATATTCTTTGATATTATTTCTTATGGACATACTGTTTTAGTCTTAAGAAATTTTAGGTTGTCTGTGTGTGTTACTCAAGATTTCTGGGTTGCAAATGAGAGAATCCCAGCTCCTAGCTTAGGCAAACAAACAAACCATAAAAAGGAATCTGTTGGCTCACATACCCAGTAAACTTGAAATGTGTTTTTTAAAAAATATATTTTATTGATTATGCTATTACAGTTGTCCCAACTTTTTCCTCTTTGCCCTCCTCTGCCTGGTACCTCTATTTCCTCCAGCAATCCCCCCCCCTTAGTTTATGTCCATGGGTCATGCATATAAGTTCTTAAGATTCTCCACTTCCTATACTGTTCTTAACATCTCCCTGTCTATTTTATACTTAACAATATACTTCTCTATCCCTGCACCATTTCCCCAATTCTTCCCCTTCTCCCTCCCAACTAATAATCCTCTAAATTATCCACATTCTTATGATTCTATTTGCGTTTTGCTTGTTTGCTTAATTTTTTTTTGATTCAATTGTTGACAGTTGTGCATTTGTTGCTGTTTTAACATTCATAGTTTTGATCTTATTTTTCTTATATAGTTCCCTTTAACAGTTCATATAATGTATTGGTGATGCTGAATTCCTTTAGTTTTACCTTGTCTGGAAAGCACTTTACCTGCCTTTCCATTCTAAATGATAGCTTTTCTGGGTAACATAATCTGGGTTGTAGGTCCTTCCTTTTCATCAATTTGAATACTTCTTGCCAGTCTCTTCTTGCCGTTAAAGTATCTTTTGAGAAATCAGCTGAGAGTCTTATGGGAACTCCTTTGTAGGTAGCTCTCTGCTTTTCTCCTGCTGCTTTAAAGATTCTCTCTTTATCTTTAACCTTTGGCATTTTAATTATAATGTATCTTGGTGTGGTCCTCTTTGGGTCCAACTTGTTTGGAACTCTCTGTGCTTCCTGGACTTGTATATCTATTTCCTTCACCAAATTAGGAAATTTTTCTTTAATTTTTTATTACAAGTTTTCATTTCTTCCTGTTCCTCTTTTCCTTCTGGTATCCCTATGGTTTGGATGTTGATACATTTGGAGATGTCCCAGAGGCTCCTTATTTTATTCTTGTTTTTTTTGAATTATTTTTTTTCCTTACTGTTCTGATTAAATGCTTTTTTATTCCTTATGTTCCCATAAGGAAGTACTCAGTAATTTCTCTGAGCATCTTGATAACCACTGTTTTGAACTCTGCATCTGATAGGTTGCTTATCTCCATTTCATTTAGTTATTTTTCTGGAGCTTTGTTCTGTTCTTTCATTTGGGCCATATTTCTTTGTCTCCTCAATTTGGCAGCTCCCTGAGTTTCTTTCTGTGTTTTAGGTAGAGCTTCTTTGACTCCCTATCTTAGTAGCGTGGCTTATTTTAGAAAAGGCACTAGTAAATCATGTGGGGCGGAGCCTTAGGTAGTCACCATGGCAGAGCAACCTGTTTCACTGCTTTGTGGCTCTGTTTGTGGGTGGGTTCAGAGAGGGGACAATGCTGCTGCTTGGCCTCTGGAGATTACTTGAGAAGAATCTGTCTCCCCGGCATTTGCCTCCTTGCCAGTCACTTCACTTTCTTCCCTTCTCCCTGTATGCCACTTGTGCACTAACAGCTCTTTTCCTGGTGCTGAATCCCAGAAGAGGTGGATCTGCCAGAGTCCAAAGTCCATTGCAGGCCCTTTAAGAGAAGTCTCTTGAGAATCTCACAGTTTCTCCCACCACCCCAACCTCCACTGCTGTTTGCAGCCAGAAGTTATGGGAACTTATCTTCCTGGTGCTGGAACCCTGGACTGGGTGGTCTGGTATGGGGCTGGGGTCTCTTGCTCCCAAGGTATCCCTCCCAATTTTTATCCACCACACGTAAATGTGGGAAACCGCCCCCACAACCACCATTCTGCTGCCTCTCTATGCCTCTACTCTCTGGCCCTCCTACCCATCTGGATGAATGTGTCTTCTTTAAATCCTTGGTTGTCAGACTTAAATGCAGCTCAGTTTTCTAACAATTCTGGGTGAAATTTGTTTTGTAATCTAGTTGTAATTTTTGCTGTAGTTGTGTGCAGAGGTCAAGCATGTTTACCTACACCTCCTCTTGGCTGGAAGTGAGATGTGGTTGTTTTTAATAGATGGCTTCAGGGCTTCAAATATTCCGATGAGAAATCTCTCACTTTTTATATCTCTCTTCATTTCTCGTTTGCCTTCATCTGTTTTGGCTTCATACATTGTCCTTAGAGCTAGCCATCCCAGAGAACAGAGGACGGCTTTGTTTTCTTCATAGGGACTCTCATGTAGCAATCGCTGTGTCTGGGGAAGGCACTTTGATTGGCTAGCCTGGGACCCACTCACTCCCCTGCCTGGAAAGCGAGGCCACATAACTTACAGTCCCGTTAGAATCAGGAGATAGGTAGCTTCCAAAAAGAAAGGGGTGAAGGACCGACCAAAACAAAGCATTGTGCTCCACTTTTCTATAACACGTTCCTCGTGTTACATTTTTGTATAATAAGTGATTTTTCTAGCAAACAACACAAATTAAAATACTTTGCAACCAATGATCATTTTCCCTTTCTTAAGAAGTATTATACCAGGGACTTGGATCTATAATTTTATCTTCCTTTAGGCTCTCGTCTCTGTTCATTTCTAAGGAGACTTCACATTTGGCAGCTGCTGCATAGTCTAGAACACGAGGAGAAGTAGGTTGTGATTAATGCCCGGCCTCAATTTATAACCCAGGAGGACTTTACACTTTAAATTGAAAAAATTCTTCCTTATTTTTAGCTGAAAATGTCAAAAATAGAAACAGAAGATCTTAGAGCAGCACTTTCTTGGTCTTCTGTATTACCCTTGACTAAAGCCACGAATGTATCACAGAAAAGCAACTCTGAAGGCTCCTTCAAAGGGGATACCATTCACTCAATTTAAAAATATATTTCAAATGATATAACAAGGTAAGAGGATTGTTTCAGCAGCTTCAACTGAATTCTGAAGGGGTTGAAGTGCTTCTGGAAAGTTGTTCTTATGAATGCTCAAGATTTGGTGGTGATTATGATATCAGTAATAACTTAGAGATGTGGTGGGCTGTGAAGATTGTTGCCTGGGTTAGAGTCCTTCAATTTTTTCTGTTTTATGGGAAGTGAAAGATAGATGTTGCAGTTAACAAATTATCACTGGAATCTGACCTGTACTGGTAGCAGAAAGATAATAACAAGAATGGCAGGGAAAATAAGATTTGCTCTGTGCTAATTAACCTGAATTATATCTGTTTAGTTCTCAAAACAATCCTGGGAGGGATATAAAGCAGATACTGTTTGAAACATCTCCATTTTACCTGTGAGGAAACAAATACCTAGAGACACTAATTAACTTACACAAAATCACACAGCTGGCAAGTAGAGAAGGTATGATTTGAATCCATATCGATCTAAGTCCACAGCCAGAAATATATTCTACCACACTTCTTTGAAATATAAAGCAGAGCAGACAGAAGTATTTTTCCGGTGTTTTTTCTCTATTAGAAAGTGAAAGAGCGGTCCTTGCTGGCATGGCTCAGTGGGTTGGGGTGTCGTCCTGTAATGGAAAGGTTCTGGGTTCAATTTCTGGTCAGAGAACATTCTGGGGATGTGGGCTGATTCCTGGTCGGAGCGTGTATAAGAGGCAACCAATCAGTGCTTCTCTCTTGCATTGATGTTTCTTTCTCCCTTCCCCTCTCCCTTCCTCTCTCTCTAAAAGCAATGAAAAATGTCCTAGGTTGAGGATAAAAAAAAGAATGTAAAAGAACAAAAAAGTGTGTCAGGTATTGATAAACTATTGGACTATTGGTTGGCTAAATGTAATGAAATTGTCATTATGTTAAACAGAAAACATGAACTATGAGAGCACTGAAGAAAATATTCATAAATTAGGATTATGTTAACTTACAGAAATGCTAGGTCATATTTATATCTTAAAACAGATTGTTTTTGTGTTTGTCATTAAGGAGATGAAAATGAAATCTGGACTTTCAGCTAATCTTTGTTTTGCCTTATTCCTCTGAGCTATGAGGAATATTTGTAGTGTATGAGATCATTTACTCAGTGTACTAGTTTTTAGCAAACTGTTATCCAGTCGTCATAGAGACATGTTACTTATGATATTGTTTTTTTCCAATAAGACAATGGAAAAATTTTTAAATAGGATTTTTAAGTGTTCCTTTATTCAAGTGCCAATGCTAATAAGATGTGTATTTGCACGTTTTTATTGCCTTTAGAATTTATTTTTACCACTTTTCCTTTTAAGAATTATATTACATTCACTTTTTGTTCCAGCTGTCTTTTGTGCATTTCTGGATTCTTTACTCTTTTTCTGTTAGCACTAGTTTTATTTATTCAGTTTTTATTTTTCTATTTCTTTTTTCTAATTTTCTTTTCTTGATTCTGAGCCTCTTCAACTGGCTTTTAAAATTTTTTTTATATGTCAGTCTTTCATGTGACACTTTCCTATCACCTATTTTTTATAGTTTGTTTCAGTTATTTCTTTGTCTGAATCCAAACATCTTTTCCGTCACTATTGCCTGTTACCATCAGCTTTGATTATATGTAACGAGAACGTGAAGTAACCCTCCTCTGGGCAATTGAATGGAAAGTCAAAGACAATGCCCAGAGGTCTTTTCCTTTCATGAGAAAAAAAATGATGAATTTCAAACTGAAAAGGGTGAAGTTCATAAAGGCTAATGGTAATTAATCTAAGATCGGTTTGTACTAGTATGATTATCAGAGAGGCAATTTTCTCTATGAGTAAAAACATTTTCCTCCTGACAGGTAAAACTTCTCTTGTCTCATTCTTGTTCTCCTTGCCACCTTTCTTCTACCATCTTTGTGATCTTTTTATGAGGAACAATTATTAAAATATAGTCAATTCCTTGTTCCTTTACTTATTGCACAGAGATTGATCTTTTTTCCCCTAATTAACACATTGTACATTTTATAAAATATGCCTACATGTATTAAATCCATTTATTGCAACCATATAGTCATCAGTCACTTTATTCTCATGTTATCTGACGCTGCTGATGTACTCTTTATTATATTTACATCATCCACTCTTTTTTTTTCTTGTATTCGTTCAATGTTTTCCCTCTATCACTCTCTGCTACATTTATTTGTAACAGAGTGAAAACTGCTTTGCCAGGATCCTTCCCCCAAGGAAACTAATCTCCAACAGTAGAAGTGAATTCAACATACTATGGCGAAGGTCTGTATCTTACCATTTTATGACTTACCACTAAGAGGTCAGATGACTGGAAAAGTCTGTCTAGCCTGGTTCCTGTGGCAAATTCCAGGAAAGCAGCACAATAGTAAACTTTTCCTACCTTGCTGCAGTCTAATGCATCCCAGGTGACATAGATGGAAAAATTGATTATTTATTCGGCACAGGTATCTAAGGGCCGTTCAGGTATCTAAGGTGTGTCAATGCTGAATGAAAGACATTCAAATAAAATTACATTTTTAAAATTAAGAGTTTGGTCTAAAAATATCTTTTTCTAGCTCACATGCAAAATGTTTTGTTTTTATGATTTTTAGTGGTTGATCATCTAAGAATGTAATTTCATGATTTTTATCCATTGCATTCTTTTAATCTGGCTCTCAAGGAGGCTAACTGTGACTAATCTATTTACTCAGTTTTTTATGTCATTTTAGTTATCTTGAATATTTTTAATTGGAATGAGTCTTAGAGTCTTCTTTGAAATGGAAACATTTGATTACATAGCCTAATTTTAATATTTCACAGATGAACTACCAGTTCCCGCCACAGAACGGTTAGCAGAAGGGAGTGAGGGGAAGACAGCAATAGTGAATGAAGCAAGGCAGCAGCTCTACTGTTTTCAGCCTCCACTACACCTTCCCTAATTCATGATTTTTTTTTTCAGAATTTCCCTTTAAGCTTAAAAACATCTGAACATTCATACATTATTTCCTTTAAAAATGTCAAAAGACTGTTTCTTTGTCAAACTTTTAATTTTCTCTGGAAATGTTATATATAACATCTATAAACACCCCTACCCCCCAGTTTTAGATTTCAGATGTACCTTATTTTTATTTCTTTGTACTTTTGCACAAACAGTAGTATTATTTTTTGCCTGTAGGGAGAATGATTTATATCCTGATATATCAATTGGGATACACTTACCAACATTCTAAATAGTTTATTGTAAATAAAATATGGGTGAATTACTCAACTTTCATTATTGACTTCCCATGATGTTTAAAACACATTTTATCTAACAGTTGTAGAAAGTTATTTATATCATTCATTTCATCAAGTCGGAGAAAGGGTAGGATGAAATTTAATGAAATCTTTGTGCTTTGTGTACTCCAGAGATTTTTTACAAGTTTACATTCATCAAACTTATGTGGGGTTATTTTTCTTATTGGTTGTACACCAGTATTTTAAGGTGATGATTTATTACTCAATGTACTTAGGGTCATTTTTCTTTATGTTTTCATTTTCTTATTTGTATTTATTCCTATTAGAGAGTTTAATTACTATTAAAATGGTAATAGGATAAAGATAAGTTTTATAAATGACAATATTAAAAAAAAACATAACTCTTCAGGAAGGTTTAAATGCCATAAGAATATAAAGCCAGAAATATATGCTTGTCAAATATACAGTATAAATAAATAATTTAGATGAAAATGGTTGACTACATTTAACAAAGAGACTACCAAATAATGACAGGCTAAAGAGTGGTTGTTAGATTTGATGTACTTCATTGTATATCGTAAGTAATTGCTATCCATAAAAATTCTATGGCTTCTGTATAAGAAAAAGAGACATTTTGACAGGCAACATTGGGATGAAGCGACAGCAAGTACAAATCCTTGGCAACTGTCATTATCCTGCTGTTGCATTCACATCCAAACTGTGTGATAACTTAGACCTGCATGTTTGCTATTGAGCCATGATCTGTCCGAGTAGCCACACTTTCTACTTATGAATAGAATTATTAGCCACATGCAGATTTCTGTCATAGGAATCTAAACTCACAAAGATGCTTTGTGTTTCAAAAAAGGAAGGAAATAAAAAAAATCTATGTCATTTTATGCTTATGCTGACATTTCTGGTGAAATATTTTTAAGTAACAGAATTTTTAGAAAATATATTAGTTATAGTTTAGCTCATTATAAAATTATTCTAAATGTGTAGATTTTGGATAAAAGTAAAGCAAACATAATTAGAAAGTTGATTGTGTAAGTTAGGCTACTATTAGAAAGTAACAGAAAACTCAACTGAAAGCGGCTTTAAAAATGAGGAACAGCCCTGGCTGTGTTGCTCAGTGGATTGAGTGCCAGCCTGGAAACCAAAGGGTCACCAGTTCGATTCCCAGTCAGGGCACATGCCTGGGTTGCAGGCCAGTTCCCCAGTTGGGGGCGCGCAAGAGGTAACCACACATTGATGTTTCTCTTCCTCTCTTTCTCCCTCCCTTCCCCTCTCTCTGAAAGTAAATAAATAAAATATTTTTTAAAAAATGAGAAACAGTCATTATTTCACATAAGAACTTCAAAAGCAGGGCAATTCTAGGGTTGAATTCAGTGGTTCAGCAGTGTAATTGAAGAGCAAGGCTCTCTGTATCTTTCCCATTGCCATCTTCAGAATATTGGCTGGATTCTTGGGTTTGACTCCTCTTACTCACAAGATGCCTCATCACAGATTCACTCAACAATGTCCAATAAAGAAGATGAATGTCTGACCACTTACATTTTTCATGGCAAATAAATAAATAAAAATAAATAAAACAACCCTGAAGCCTTCTCCTTATGTCCTATTGGCCAAAATGGAATCACAAGCTGATTACTTAACCTGCAAGGAATAAGGGAAATTGAATTCCCATCACGGTGGTTAGACCATGGAGGAGTCCTTCCCTGGAGCTGACCACGGGATACCTTCCAAGGGGATCTTGAGAGGCTGAATCCTTAAATGTAATTGAATGTTTCCATCTAAGGAAAAATCAAGGGAATGACTTAGATGAAATGAGCATTACTTGATATAACTCTTGGCTTGAGCTTTATGATATTTTATTTCTTAAATTGTGTTCACTTCTTGTTAGCAATTTTGTAACATTTTTGCATGATGTCATAATTATCAAGAGTAATTCCTGCATACCAATCTGGTTGAGTCCTGTTGAAGGGTAAAATGTGTAAAACAAGGATCTTACTCTTGCAGAATAGGACATGAAATCACCTGAAATCACAAAGCAGTCACATCAATATACAAAACAATGTATTAGTTCATACACAGGACCTTGGGGGAATGATTTAGAATAAGGATTGACTAGAATCTGGTGGGGTTAACTCCTCTTACCTGTCTTGTCAGCTTGAACAGTTTTTTTGAGGCCTTCTCTATATCCCGAACCTCTAAATTTCTCCCTTATAGAAACCAGGACTTTCCGTCATAGTACTAATCACAGTATTGTAAATTAATATGTGTGACTATTTGTTTAACATGATCTCTTCTACTGGACAATTATTGTTATCATGGAAGAGGTTTCTAGAAAACATAAGCACCAAGTTCAGGTTAACATTTATTAAATATTTACTTATTGAAAGATCTACAGTAACGGATATAGATCTGTTGAGTGAACACCATTGGCAAAAAGGCATACAGACAAGAACTATAAAAGGCGTTTCCGGATTCTTCAGATAGTTTCTGTATTAGGTGAGATCATAGGGTATTTGTCTTCCGCCATCTGGCTTATTTCATTAAGCACAATACTCTCCAGTTCTATCCATGCTGTCACAAAAGGTAGGAGTTCCTTCCTTCTTTCTGCTGCATAGCATTCCATTGTGTAAATGTACCACAGTTTTTTGATCCACTCATCCACTGATGGACACTTAGGCTGTTTCCAGCACTTGGCTATTATAAATAGTGCTGCTATGAACACGGGGATGCATAGGTTCTTTTGAATTATAAATGACCCATGGACATGGGCAATAGGGTAGGGACTGACTGTGGAAGTGGTGGGGGCGCGGCAGTGGAGAGCAATGGGGGAAAATTGTGACAACTATAATAGAACAACAATAAAAAAATTAAAAAAAAATACAGAAGACAATGAGGTGCATTTATAGCTGAGGGATGTTACAGGGAGCAATGGGTAGCATCAACTAGTAGAAATGTTTGAATATGAGATGAACAAGTATGACTTTACTAAGAGTTTTCCTCAAATTACTATAAAAAAGAGCCACTAATATTCACTAATGCTATTAAAGCAAAGGAAATGAGAAGAAAAATTGCTCTTGTCAAAATTAGAGTCATACCCTTAAATCTAACCATGGTCTATTTATCTGCTTCTTGTATAATCCTCCCTGAGCATATTTTCTTATGCTTTTAGACCTCACATCTTTACTTGGTTGTTGCTTTTTGAAGCAAAAATTGTAAATTAGATTAAATGAAAAAGAGAGTAAAACATAATTAAATACTAGCCTGGGTTATCAAGGGACTTGTAAATTCTACAGTGTATAATATCTGTCCTTGATAGTCTGTTTGGTTATAGTAGAAAGCTGACATGTAGCTGAGGTATAGTACTATTTGAGAGATGGATAAATGCTTAGTTAATTTCTAAATATGCCTTTGTAATTCTGTGATTTATCATATTCATTGTATCATATGTAGAAGTTGTCTAAAAGATATATTTACCTAAAACTTGATAATTTTAAATTAACTGATAGTTTTTATTCAGGTTATATTTTGACATGTTTTAATTCATCTTCTCTTAAGCACACATAAAATTTTTAAATATGTAGTTTATATACATATAAACATCATAACCGCATGTGTTCTTTGATCTTTTTTATGACCTAATTTCTAATAAATTATTCAAATTGTTAAAGGAAACAATCCTTTTTTCTATAACTGATGGTAAACTAAATCAGCAGTAATGTAGCTGATGTTTTTTAAAAGGAACATAACTAAACATTTATATCCAAGTGAATGCCTCCCCTGACCTCCCCGTTAAAATACCCACTTTAGAAAGTAATTTATTCTAATAATAATAATGCATTATAATCTCAAACATTTTTAAGGTTCCACTTTGGATTTTCCCATCAGCATCTGTGGCACATCCTTTTCAATATCTTGAATGAAGCCCTGGCTGGATAGCTTAGTTGGTTAGAGCATCATCCCTATATGCCAAGGTTGACAGTTTGATTTCTAGTCAAAACACAAATGTCAACCAATGAGTGCATAAACAAGTGGAATAAAAAGTCAATCTTTTCTCACTATATATATATATATATATATATAATCTAAATTACATTAGCATTTTCCAGAAAATAAAATATCTGGATATTAATTTGGTGTAAAAAATGGATAGTAAAACCTAAGTAATTTTATAGCTAGTATGGTAGGCAGGACTTTAATATGGTTCCCAAGTTTCCCACTCCCTGGTATATAAGCCTGGTGTAATATCTTCTTAAGTGTGGGTGGAATTGTGAATATGATAGGATGTCACTCCCATGATCAGGTTATTTAAAATGGCAAAGGAGAATTTTGCAGATGTAATAAAGATATAATCAGTTGTGTTTTAGTTAACCAAATGGGAAATTATCCTGGATGGACCTGACCTAATCAGGTTAACACTTAAATGAGAGTGTGGAGGGTCAGAGTTAGAGAGGTGAATGAGTTCCTACTGGCTTCGAAAATAATAGTCACTCTGAATTCTGCAGCTATAAGGAGCTTAATATCTGACAAAACCTGAATGAGCCTGGAAGAAGACCCTGAGCATCCAATGAGGCCGTAGCCCCAGCTGGCAGCTTGATTTCATTATTTTGAGATTCTGAGCAGAGGATCCAGCCAAGCATTGCCCAGGCTTCTGATAAATGAAAACTGTGCAGTAATAAATAGGTGCTGTTTTAAGCCACAAAGTTTGTAGTAATTCATTGCACAGCAATAGAAAACTAAGATAGATGTTTGATAGGTAGATAGATAAAAATAGATGGATAGATGTTCTTTTAAAAGGCATATTTTTGAAGTAATATGATTGATGTTCTTATGTCAACCTAATATTTTTAGTTAAAATGCTTTTATACCAGTGGTAAAAGTAATAATACATTGATGATGGAAATATTTGAAAGAAATTTAGGTCTAGCATTTTAGATGGCAGGAAATAATGAATGAAATACAGTGATTCCAGCTATCAAATCTACCAGGGCAGATGTCAGTGCACAGGAAGGAAGTACCTTCCCATATATGTGGGTAGCATAGAAATCTTACTGAAGAAGGAACTACTTGAAGTCTGTGTATGTATGAATTATTTACAGATATAATGAAAGATTTACAGTAGAGACATAGCTGAATTCTAAGGCAAGATAGTAAGACTGACATAGAATGTTAAAAATGAGATCTGTTTTACAAAATTAGCTCAGGTTCCAGGATATGGTAGAAAGCCTAATCAGTCAGTGAGGACAAAGAGAGGTTATACTTTTTCGGATAAAGGACGATTTCCTCAAACAATTGGTTTTAGGAATTCACATGGAATTCCTACACCCATCCATGGAGACTTCAGATGTGCCAATAAATAAAAGTAACCATAGTACTAAACTAAATTTAGTATCATTGGGAAAAACAAATTTCGAGAAAACTACCATAAAACGTATCAAATCGTAGTCAGCTATGACAAAATGTAGATCTTAAAATTAATTATAATGTAAAATTTATATAATTAATAATTCGTAAGAAGCGCAGGAAAGACAGGATGCAAAAATGTTAAGCACATGCAAGGCAGAATTTTGGAGGGAGCTCCCTGCATAAAACCAGGAGCCGTGAAAGATAAGTATCTAAGTGGATATGATGTGTTCTAAGGTTCTTGCATTGTATTCATATTGTAATATCTAATGTTTCCACTAAAAATAAGTTTAAACAATGTAGCATAACAACCTAATTAATATAAGGGAAATGAAATAATATAAAAATAATTATTTAAACCTACAGAAAATATAAAGGAACATAGAATAGATAGGAAAAATTGAAAACAAATCATAATATTACAAGCTAAGTTTTCAATTAAAAGACAAAAGACTGTTGGTAAAAGAGATTACTGTGTGAATATATACTACATGTAAACAGGCTAAAATCTCAAAAGGCAAAAACTGGCTTTGGGAAGAAGATAACTTTGAAGTTATATATAAATATGTAGGTAGACAAAATTCACCTTAATAAATCTGAAATGAGATTTCTAAGAGATTTTTGCACAGGAGAACAAAGGTCATTTAAAGAAAAAAGGGAGAAACAAGAAAGAAAGAAAAATGGGAGATTTCAATTATGATTACTTAGAAACCATCTAGATATTAGAGCTACAAGGTCTGTCCGGAAAAAGCCCAGCCATTGTTAATGTAACAAGAATGGTTTGTGTGACATGAATGTAACCTGGCAGCCAAGGAGAGTTGATTGGTTATACATGCGTGAACAATGATGACTTCATTGCTACTAGTCAGTGGGGGCGGTAGATGCCGCTGAGTGAGCATGTGTACTATGTGGCCATGTCACATTTAAAATGACTGAGCAAGCAGAGCAACTAATCTTCATCAAATTTTGTGCTAAACTTGAACGTTCCTCCATGGAAACTATTCAGGTAATCCAGAAGGCCGCCACTCTGGGCAACTGGTGATTGGCAGCTTCATCCTGACAATGCGCCTACTTCATGCGTCACGTCTCATGTAGCTTTTTGGTGAAACAGCAAATCACACAGGTGACTCAGCCCCCCTACAGCCCAGATTTGGCGCCCTGCAACTTCTGGCTGTTCCCAAAACTAAAAATCCTCCTTGAAAGGGAAGAGATTTCAGACTGGATGAGATTCAGGAAAATACGATGGGGAAGCTCCTGGCGAGTAAGAAATGTGTGAGGTCCCAAGGTGCCTACTTTGAAAGGGACTGAGGTGTCATTGTCCTATTTTACAATGTTTCTTGTATCTTCTTCAATAAATGTCTCTTTTTTGTATTACATGGCTGGATACCTCCTGGACAGACCTCGTATATTAACTAAAGAGTGCTACTAGTTTGCTGCTGCTAATGTAGATCTACCTCCTTTGGCCACCTCCCCATTGCCCTACCATATTCTAAATTTCAATTCCCCTTCTTGCTCTCCTTTTTCCTGAACTTGTTTGGAAAAGTAATTTCAATTTTCTAACTGATGGGAAGTAATGATGGTTTAGTGTAAATGAGAATAATATAGGATTACAGTTAAGTGCAGAGACTGTGTGGCCAAACTATCTGGATTTGAGTTATGTCTCTGACACTTTCCGGCCGTGTGACCTTCAGCAAGTTACTTAAGCCCTCAGTTTACTCATCTGTAAACGGGGGAAAATAATAGGGCTGTTTGAAGATTAAATAAAACTGCTAGTGCTTAGAACAGTGACTGTCACAATAAGTCGTCGTCGTCGTCGGCAGCCGTCCGTCTCGAGAGACGATGGTGTAGCTTCTTAAGAGTCTATCTGCACCGCCGAGAATGGCTGTGCAGTCCGACTCGGGAGTGACACGGTATCTGTCTCCTCCCGTGTTGAATCGACATCTTGCGATGACGCTGGAGTGTCCTCTCCAGTGAAGCTGAAGCTACAGAGCCTGGGCAGGGTGATATGGAGGGTCTGCTGTTGCCCATGCAGCAGACCCCACCTCTCTTCGCAGCTGAAGGGTCCAAGGGAAAGACAGAGTCAATACAGCTTGGCTTCAGGTGCGCCGCAGGAGTTGCCGGTGTTGACTACAACGTCAAACCGCCTTAGGGACTCCGGCTCCGGATTTTCTGTTGGGGTTTACTCCCTTAGCCTTTCCCCTGAAGAGGTATGCCACAAGGCAGCGGAGGTTTTTTGGAGTCAGAGTTTTCCTTCTCTGATGTGCCCTGACTGGAAGATCGAACCAGCGACACTTAGCTCGCAGGCCGACGCTCAATCCACTGAGCCAAACCAGCCAGGGGTTCACGATAAGTGCTATGTAAGTATTAGCTATTAATATTGTTACTATTTTATTCTATATGCTATACCATTTATTCTTTGGGCTCTGGACTGGGTTAGAGTACCTATACTTGAGCAAGTAAGGGCTAAACACTAATGAAACTGTTCAAGGAAGACTCTTTGGGGGCTCTGCCTACAACTTGAGCTGCTTCAGGGTCCAGGGGACACTATAGATTAAGGTTGAAGTTTTTCTTCCCTCCACCCCTGCACTAAATGGTAATGGCATCCTGAGCACAGGAATGTTTGGGAACAGTACAAGGCAGCACCTTCCCATAGACCTTGTTGGTCTTGTGATGATTAGTGATAGCAGTGAAGAGATGAAACAGCTATGACTCCCACCAACAGATTTTTATAGAAATTTGACGGACACTTAAGAATGTATAATGTACTACTTTGGAGACTCAGAAAATAATTTGGAAGGATTTTAAAAGAGGATGAAGTCCTGTATTAAAATGCTGGGATTATCATGCTGGGAGTTTTATTTGCTCATGCTGAAGGCTGGCATTAAGGACAATCCTACCTTGCAATATACATCCCTTTGGGCCAACGCTGACAACGAACTATTGGGCCAAATGGTTCAGGACTGGGCTAACAATTGCAATATTACCTTCTTCTGTTTACAATTAGGAGTGAATGACTAGTATTAAAATAATAGGAAGAATAGCCTTTGAGTAGTTATTAAATTTAATAACATTTGTTAGTAAGTTAAATTGTGTCAAGTATTTTAGTGAACATTTTTCTATCAATCAATGTACAGTGTTTCTGCTTATCTTGGTGTACCAGGCAGGCCGTGCAAGTCCCTGCCGATTATGTTTTCCTATGTTCAGAGGCATCCAAGAACCCATCTTACTCTAACTCCTCTGCCCCTTATTACCCTGCAGTCCTAGCCATAGTTTTTTTGGCAAGTGATGGTTAGTTTCCCATCCATAGTCATGCCAGTGGTTTTTGAAGTCGTCTAGCTTGAGAGTTCTACCCAGTAGGAATGCCCTTTACTGGCTATTGATGAAATTCAACTTTGGGGGGAATTGAATGTAAGTCATGCCAGGAGAGTCTGCAGAAAGTAATGTGGTATAGAAGTGGGGAGATGCGTAAGGAAGTTAGGGAAATCCCTAAAGAGAGAGGAGGCTGGTAGGTGTATGTTAGGTGATAATGATACAGGAAGAGGAACACAGGAGAGAGGAGGCTGCCGAGTCGGAAATGTGGCCGTTTACCAGAATTGTTCTTATGTGGCTAGTGTGTCTTAGAGAGCGTTTAATGGTTTTCTAATTCTCCTGTGCCTTCCTGAGGTGGCTTTACTTTCTTAACTTTCTGCGTATTCTGGTAGTAAGCTGTATCACCCAGAACCCGTAGTATGTGTGACTTCCGGTGCCAAAGCCAGGATAGTCCTGAACAAACCAGGATGGGTTAGTCACCCTGATCTCAGGTCTGCTGTGTAGCCTTTACAGTTTGAGTCCAGCCTACATAAATTTGCCTTCCAGGAAATCGCTTTCGCATTTCAAGTTAATTCACACCTATAGTTCTAAGCAGTTTATTTAACATATATTCTCTGTTTATTAGGGGCCATTTGCAAGTTTCTCAAGGGTAGGAGCCACATCTCTTTAATTTTTATATTTTCCAATACGTAGCAGAGTGCTGGTGTTTAATAAATTAATCTAAGAATTTAAAATTTTTACTTTTATTGTTTCAAGGGTTGTACAGCTTTCTTCTTTGAGTAAGTAATTAAGTTTAATGGTTATGAATGTTGGTTTTAGGACAAGCTTGGGTTCAATTTCTCCCTATACTTGGGCAAGTTAATTAGCCTCCCTGAGCCACAATTTCTTAAATCTGGAAAATGGGGATAAAAATAGTACCTACTTTCCGGGGATATTGTAAGGATTAATCAAAATAATGGCTAAAGGTATAGTATTTTGTCTAGCATATAGCACAAAACTAGTTATTATGTGGTCCTTGTTAATAACTGAGTACAAATCAATTCACTGTATTCTTCCATGGATTGTTTCTTCCAGGCAGCTAATGTCATCCCAGGCAAAAGCAGTTATTAAAACTATTGAAGATTATTTGCAGCCTGAGTTTGGCCCCAGCAGACTTTTGCTTTCAGCAGCAATATCAGAAGGGTCAGGACTTCAAGATTGCTCCACACATCAAACGGCATCAGATCATAGCCATGATGAAATATCAGACCCAGATAGCTACAAATCAAACAGTAAAAGCAATTCTTGTTTTATATCAGCATCCAAGAGAAACAGACCTGTCAGTGCTCCAGTGGGTCAACTGAGGTAATCAAGCCGTCCTCTGTTCTTTTCAACCAACCGTTGAAGAGTTTTCCTTTGAGCAGAATTTATAATGATTCAATTGACTATTTCAGACATTAAAATATAATACATCCCCGTCTCTAAGGTTTTGTTTCTGTTTTGTTTTGTTTTTTTCTTCGAAAGCATAGGAGTAGAATGTTATTCATTACATTTGCAGAAAACATGAGATATACTTCAACTCACCTAATATGAAATTCTGAAAAAAATATTTGAAGCAGAAATCAGTCAAGGACCATGAAATATCTTCGCTTACCAGATATTTGTTTAAAAATAGAAATGCATATTTTTCATAGTTAACCATTATTTTAAAATAAAATTAAATTGCAGTGAACTTATTGCAAAACTACTTTGTGTATTTTTGCATCAAGGTTATTATCATAGACTTTTTTATTATCATAAACTTTGAACCTAAGAGTTTATGGATATAATAAAATGCTCGCAAAACAAAAATCAAACCGAGAAACTTATATTCCCATTATTTTCATATGTTCACATGGGTGGTGGATATATTATGATTTTAATTTCCCTAAAGCTTTTATTTTAAAATGTTTACTTTGCCTTCCTTGGCATTAAGAATTAACAGAGTTAGTTTGAGAACTCTGAAGTAAAAAATTTGACATGCTAGTCATTTGCATGTACTTTTGCTGAGAAAATGGTAAGGATTGACACTAGTTTTGACTGAAGACAAAACTTAGAAATCTTCTCTTATTGCCTCCAAACAATTTGAAATGAAAGCAATTACAATTAACTTCAGAATAAAAGAATTTAGCTGTCATCTATTTGAATTTGAAATATTTTTAAAAAATCAGAAAACTTTGATAAACATGAAAACTTAAGGGGATGTTTCACTCATTAGTATTTTATAATGTTAAGACCATATTACTATTATTTTGCTTTCTATCAAAATATCATTAATATATAATTTTTAAAAATGAGTGTTGTGATGTTTTATAAGTAAAATGATAAAAAGAATTTTTTCTGAGATATGTGATTTACATGAACAGTTTTGGCAAACTTATCCCATATTAAATGTTTTTAAATACTTAAGTAATTATATACAATTATATCCTACAAAAAGTTTTTCTGAAGAATACTTGCAAACAATCATTGGGGCTTATAGTCGTGAAAAATATGCGGGACAATATCTTTTGGAATGTTTTTACTAATTAACATGCACCAATTTCTGCTTTTTTTTTACTCTCTTCAGAGTTGCAGAGTTCTCCTCTTCAAAATTTCAGTCTGCTCAGAATTGGCATAGAATCTCTCAAAGACATAAACTTCTACCCAGAGCGATTAGAGTAACAGCTTACAAAAATGGATCTAGAACAGTCTTTGCCAAAGTTACTGCACCGACCATCACCTTGGTAACTAGTGTTCAAAAGTTTTCAGTGCTTCATTTCTCCCCTAAATCTCTTTGTAGTACAAAAGATGAGAAAATGACATTTATTATGTTAATTTTTTTCCTAAGTAATATGAATCTAAATTGCTTATGTATACGTAGAACTCACAGGCATTTCATTCCCTTTTCATCAATATATAAATAGTATATTTAGTTAAACAAATACAATGGCTTTATATCTTGTAGAATTATAAGAACATTTAACTGACAGAACATTTAAGAACTAAAATTAAGCAGTCATTAGGTATTCTTAGTGCTACAATTTACCTTTTATTTGTATATTTTCAACTGCTAGAAAATAACTGTATTGGCGGAGGTACTCACGTTAACTCTGGCAATTGATTCAAATTTCTATTTTGATTGTTAGTATCTCTTGTTTAAAGGAAATGTGTTACTGTCCTTGTGGTTAATCCCTTCTCTTATCTCTTGCTCTCTCCCAGTTGCTGGAGGGGTGCACGGAAAAGCTGCATCTGAACAAGGCCGCGCGCCGAGTGTTCCTGGCAAACGGCACCGAAGCCCTGAGACCTGAAGCTATACCCCATGAAGCCGATGTTTATGTTTCTATGGGAGAGCCCTTTTTAGATCCATTCAAAAAAATTAAAGGTAAAAAAGAAAGAGAAATTTCCACCCCCACATACAGTAAATTGCTTGAGGGATGCAATTAAAAAATGATTTTCATCCTGTCTTTTTTGCATGGTTTAACAAAACTAATGTTTACGCATTTACAGCTCAGTAAGAGGATAATGTGGTTAATGAAAGAAAAATCCACTGACAGCCACGTTTATTGCCCTTCATTAGCATTGGTGCTTAATTTAATATAGATCTGAATAGACATTAGGGAGCCTGCAGGAGGTTAAATGGTGAAAATATAATAAATTAAATCAGATTATTGAATTTACTGTTTAGTTTCTGTGACACTCAACAGACATAATTCATTAGCTTTATTCTCTTAGAAAATAGTTCAGAGTTTTCAGTATCATTTATTCATTTACTACACTCTTGGTCATTTTTCAGATGGCATTAACATAATTATGAAAATGTAGCCAGTAATGAACACATAATTCTGATATACATATAATTTTCCTAGTAAAATTTTTCATAAGGTAAATGTTTCAGTCTGACTTTTTTTTACCTTGAAATGTATATATATTCATATATGTAATAGAAATTTGAAAAATATAAATTCTATATGAAATATAAACATAAAAATATATAATTTTTAGACATACTTGCAGATAAGGTTTTTTTTAAAGTGGATTGTTTAACATTTTAGGAATGTGGAGATTTTCTAAAATCATTTTTTTTCTTTAATGGTAAAGAACAGATTTTAAGAGACACATGAAAGTACCACTAAGAATATTCTTCCAAGCATGTCATAGCCAGAATCTCTTATCAAGTCCTGTGTACGGTAATTACATTTAAATGACACCACTTTGCCATACGAATTTAGTGTATCTAACTGCTGTATACCTTTATGCTTTTTATACCTTTTTACAAGTAATTTTTTTATCCAACTGTTAGAAGCTGGTGAACTAAAGGCAAGTCTAGGCAGTAGTTATATAAGTAGAAGAAAAGTAATTTTGGAGTTGATTACAGTTGAGGTGGTGCAAATTCTTCATCTATTAATGTTATAATATAAAATAATACTAAGATTTTCCTTTTATAATGTTCGGTCATCCAGGAATAAGTGATTTATTGAATTCAATAGAATGTTCAAAGTAATTTGGTCCTTGTAAAGAAACTTGTTGCTACAATATTCAATAAAAATTACCTATATGATAGAATAGACCCATATAATTTTCCAGTTTTGCCTTAACTTTAGATATGGCTACATTTATTTTTTATTCATTCATCATCTGTTTGTATTGAAGCATAAGTCTTTGTGGGTAAATGTTTCTGAGTTTGTAATATATTCAGATATTTATATAATGAGTGCATTCTTAAGATCCTTGATTATTTTTATTAATAAGAAATACTTGCCTTTCATATGATAATGGTATTGTGGATGAGATATACAAAAATTGTTTACAGCTAAGCTCCTTAGAAAATTTCCTGGGTGCGTGTGCCTAAAATAACAATGTTACACACAGGACTAAGCTTGGTGGATGATTTTTAAATGTACAAACTAATTTTTCCAATTTTTTGTTTTTCTCTTTTATCCTTTTTGAAGCCAAGTCCAGAACAAAAACTTCTCTGCTTTGTCTGCATATCTTTGGCTGTGTTTCACTGTGACATGCACTGCTGTTCTTTTAGCACCAAAATGTTGGCACACACTCCTGAAAATTTCACACCATCTCTTGCTGGATCAGCAAGCTTAACCCACCAAAATCTGGTGTTGTGCAATGGTTTTTGACTGATAATCAATCTTTATGCTGCTCGACAGTTGTTGCTGGGACACGGAGTAGAGCAGGTGGCAGATGTGCCTTGTCTTTTGAGAAAAGAAATTGTAGGTGAGCTTGGACACAGACTAGCGTATCACATGTCCATTAAAAAGACTTAGGGATAAGTATAGTGGGCGAAAAGCCACTCATCTATGTTAAGCTCATAGATAAGACTAAAGACTGGCATTTGGTTTCTTTCAAAATGTTAAGAATATAAATGTAAATAAATATTACACATATGTGTGGTAATGAATATGTATAACTTGATTTAGATAATTTGAGAGGGGTATGGGGAGATTTCGTATATGTGTGTATGTTATACATATATAAAGTATACATACATATTTCATATATGTGTTCCATACACTTTTTCAAATCATGTTAAAATTACCTTTCTTGCATGTGTCTTATAGATAAATCAATAATTTGCCAACTTGTGGTCCTGAATGTACCATAAAAATAAAACATGCATGAATAACTTTGAAGTTGGTTGATTAATTTAGGGTAAAGAAGCATTCTCGGAAGTTCGAAAATTGAACATTCTAAAGGTAAATAGGGATAAAATAGTTGACAGAATTGGGTGCTACTGTTTTATCTTTCTAAATAAGCATGAATATTTTATATATAATTAACCAACAGGCATTTATATTAGCTGGTGATCATTATTTCAATATACTGATTTTCATTCATTCAGCAAGCATTCATCGAGAGAATACTCTGTGCCGAGTAGTAGGCTAGATCAGACACCAGTGGAAAGAAATGGCTGATAGTCTGATTTCTTCATTATCATTATTCTTTCACCTCTGATTTTAAATTCAATTTAATTCAATTTAATCTAAATTTAAGCCAATAGATATTTATTAAGTACCTACTATATGTGTAGTCCTGGCATAGGGATAGAAGCCCTGATCTTTAAAGACCATTAACTGGGTAAAGAAGTTATAAATCCTTAAAACTGAGAACACTATTCAACAATGTAAATCAAATAGGTCCTTCAAAAGATAATTTACTTCATTTCTGGCACAAAAAAAGCCAAATAAGCCTATGTATATTTTGGCAATTATATGTCCATACTTCATTGTTCTCTTATTCTTTGGAAAAGCAGTGTAGATATGAAAATTGCCTTATTTAAAGTATTTCCAAATTTGGTAAGGTAAAAAATGAATGTGTAGAAAATCTCTGATTTTCTTTTCTGCCTAGATGCAAGATTTAATTAACTAATTTGGAGAATATCTCTGATTTTTTAACTACTACTCCTTTTGAGTATCCCTGTTGACAACCAGTGGCACTGGATTTAATAGAAAGCCAGAGAGCTATTCATCACATACCTCAAAACACAAAGCTTTTCAATAGAGGTCAGGCCAAGGTCAAAACTGACATGAAGCATTCCCTGTTGAAATGCAATATTAAAATAATTCTTGCATTTTTCAGTTGAATACTTAAGCAGAAAGGTTAATTGTGTATGGGAAAAAATAGAAATATTTTTATCAAGACTGTTGATGATAATCAACTGTCTTAATAGGTCTTATAATTCTGACATTTGGAGATTTTAAAATTTATTAATGATTCTGCTAGTTTGTGAAGATGTAGTTAGTGAATTGTTTGAAAAGTCATTTAAAAGTTTTCAGATTTATAGGCATGCGATTTAGGTATTCAGTTTCTTAAATCTTCTGCTTAATGGTGGCACAGTGAACATTCTTGCATTAGATTCATGGGGTTTATAAGAGTTCAGCTACTTTATTACTGTTATGCAATGCAAACCTAGTATAAGAAATAGTTCATGCCCTGCAATTGCTTAACTGTCTTACAGAAGATGAGGGGAAAAACTTGTGTGCAACTTTTAAAATATGGATCTCTGATTGTTTTGAAATTTTTTTAGTTTTATATTTCTATTCTTTCCTATCTATCCTATTCTACTATTTGGCTTTTAGAGTTATCATTTCCAGTAATTCATTTAAGTCCTGAGGTTTGTTAACCAGAAGTGTAACTGAGTATTATGAATCAGATTGTACATCTTTTATACACTGTATTGTGAAGATGTAGTCACTGAAAAAAAATCTGTGAAAAGAGTTCTTGATATTACACCTAAGATCTATATTTAAACCTAGAGATTTTCTGCTGTCATGTGATCTGCAAAATGAGATAATTTGCTGCGACAGCCTGTGATTGACAAGAATCTGTGTGAGCACATTTAAAACAGGCCATCTTTTCATGTAGAAGTAAATGTCAGTGAAGTGATGGATTCTCATCATTTTAATTATTGATGATTTGGAAATATTTCAATTCCATGACACACAAGACACATTAGAAATAGCAGCATAACACTTTTTCTCATATCTCCGTCAATAATGAAATGTCCTGTCATATTTTGTTTTTTTAAAGGCATTATATACTCTTCTGTTATGTCTCCTGAATTTGTTGATTTTTAAATGGTTGTGTTAAAAGCATAAGTAGCAAGAAGTGCCCACTATCACATCACATTGCACCTTGCTGTTCTTGCTCCTGAACCTTAAGACAGTGCTGCAGCGCTGCCGTACCAAGGGCTGCGTTAGTCCTGTTAAGCTGACACTGGTCTGTCTTCTTGGTGCTCCCCTATGAAGGGACTACTACTTGATTTGGGCAGATACAGCAGGAGTTATAGTGGGCTTTCCCAAATCCTCTGTTACCATATTGTTTGAATAGTGTATGTACTGGGTGAGATTATTTTTCAGTCCTTCTTATCTCCTGCTTATACTCAAAAGCAGGAAAATTACATTGAATAAAGAAAACACTTTCTTCTGAGATAGCACATGCTTCTTTTATTTCTACAAATGAGGGTAAAACTATAGGCATATATTTTTGTATTTCCAGATTCCAAAAATTTTAAACCTGTAAATAAGTGTATAGAGTATCCTTGCTATAACAGATGTGATCTAAAGATAATTGCAAGTGATAGACCCCTTCCAAAAAAAAAAAAAGTGTCCTTAGCTAATAGGAAAGTCTAGAACATACATGTGGCAGCATCTTCTTACATTCTCAAAATATTGAATCATTGAGAAACATCTAAGTTTTTGAAATACTCATGTGTTTGATTATAGGCTGCTACTCTGAACCTTGCTGGGCATATTTCATAATATATGATATGTGCACCATTATGATATATACACTGTAAAAACTTTCTGAAATGCAAAACTTTTAATTCATAGAATCACACCTGACTGAAGTATTTTTGATAAGGTCTTTCTATCACAGCTACAAAGAAATATAATGAATTTTAATTCTCACTAGGATATTAACTTAGAAGGATTATAAATATTGTCTTTATTACTTGAATTGTTTGCTGCATGGGTAAGAATGTACAGAGAGAATATCTCCCTGACTAGAGCTGAAAGAGTATGTGGGAGATAGAAAAGTCATGTTTCCCTCTTTAAGGAGTCAGAGGAATAGTTAAAAAGAGATAGTTTTTATTTAATTATTTCATCAAAAAATATTTATTGAGTCCCTACAGTGTGCCAGGCATTGCACCAAGCCTTAAGAGTACAGTGTGAACAAGACGAAGGTCTCTTGGAGCTTAGCTTTTAGTGAGATGGAAGGAGCAATAGCAATAAGTGTATAAAGAAATAAGGTATTTATCGAGAGTAGTAGTTGTTATAAAGAATAAAAGGGATGCTATTGCAAGAATATGTAACGTCATGGAAACAAGAAGGCAATTTTAAAAATGAAGCAGGCATTGGCAGTGACCTTTAAATCAATTCTTTTAGGCTGTTGTCTGGGTTCCCTGCTTATTATATATTTTACAGTTACTGTTTCAGAGGGTTTTGCCTTTCAAACCATTTGTTTTTGAAGTTTGCAGACATCTCTTAGGAGAGACAAGAAATGCATTATTATTTAGTGAAAAGAACACTAGACTTGAAGTCAGATGATCCTGTAAAGATTCTAGTGTCTGTTAGATGACCTTGGACAGATTGATCTGTGCTTTAATGTCCTTACCTATAAAATAGAGGTGATTCAAGAATTATTGGATATTGTCTTGTTTTTCTAAGTAACATAAATTATTGGAAAACTAAATGTCTGTAAATCTCTAGTCTAAACAATATGCTGACAATAGCATTTTATAAACATAAGATTCCAAATGCTATTAAGATCCCAGGGTTATTAATCAGAATTTGATATTTACTTTTACCTTCCCAGAACAGCCAGTGGCATTCAGGAAAATGACGACAACAAAAAGCATTTGTCTCTACTTTTTTCATCACTGCCAAGAAAGCAAACTACAGTGTGAAGATGGGCAATTCACATAACCTCTGTAGGCCTTAGTTTCCTCCTCCATAGGTTGAGCCTAATACTGTACACTTCATTGCACAATTATGAGGAGTAAATACGGTGATGTATGTAAAAGCCTCCTGTATTTAATAGGTGTCTGCAACATCGCATTTCCACCATATTTTCATACAGCTTGTCACAGATACTTGATTTTACTCCCAAAGGTATTTGGTACGTCTGAGATCTTAAAAATACGTGCAACCCAATTAAAATGCCTGCCAAGCGCTTGTGTATACAGCATGGTATGAACATCTGAAGTAGAGCCTTTGAACTCTCACTGTATTGTGCTTTTTGCCTTTGAGACTTTTTTCTGGGGCGTAAGTCAAAATCAAGTCCTTTTATGAAAGGAGCCCCAAATGGCCTTGCTCTGTCCTATTCCAAGAGTTGTATTTTAAAATATGTTTATGACCCAAGGCTAGCCTTAACTTTAAGCTGCCAGAACTTATTTAAAGAAAGTTCATAGAAAAGTTCAGGGGAAGGATGACAACATTTTGATTGGCACAATAGATGGGACGTTTGTAATTTTAATCAAATTTAAATCGAAGACATACTTCAAATGATATGTCAGACTAGTATTACTGAGTTAAAATCTAATGACAACCACTGTCATTATTAGTTAAATATAGGCATCATGCCTATAGCAATAAACGATGACACTTAAGAACTTGCAGAAACAAAGAACGCAAGTATTTAGAGAAAAGGGAGGGACTAGAAACTCAGTTGAACTCAGGAATGTGACCTGGATTTTATCTGTTTACCAAACATAGAAGCAATTGTACTTTAAGCAGATGATGTAATTGAATATAGCAGTATGTTTTCTTACTGTCAGAGCATTTATATTTTATAAGTTCATCTTGCATCCATGAAATGATGTGCTTTTCATATTTAATGTCATTAACTATACGTACCTACTTGACAGTCAGGATTCATGTGTTTGCAAGTGTTTTACCCAACTACAGGAGAATGCATTTTTAAACATAAGATTTTTAATAAACTCATAGATTTGGAGTTGCAAGTTTGCTGCTTTTATTCCGGTGACAGAAGAAGGCAATATTCTTTTTTTGGCTGATATGTGCAAGATGGAAAATTACAATGCAGGAAGCACCCAGTTTTATTTAAATTTATGAGAGGGATTGTGGTTTTTGTTTGTTTGTTTTTGTTGTTTGAAGTAGACTAAGGAAATGTAATAGTATTTTAATAGACCTCCTAATGCAGAAGCAAGTTAGAAAGTGCTCTCTCTTTTCCATGATTTGGCTATAAACAAATTCATGAAAATAAAATGGGAGGTGGACTTTTCACAATAAAATATAAACTGTGGTTGGAGCATGACATGCTCTGAGTGCTGCAGGGAAGTGAGTGTGTGAACAGTCAAGGAGACTTGGCAATCCCTGAGCAACTGGGATATGACCCTTTGGGGAAGTATTTTTTAAGCTTTTGTTAAGCCTTAGAACTTCACTAGATTGTAGCCCCCAACCCCCTCCAGATCCAGTGGGCTCTTAACTTTCTAGAGAGAAATGCCTGAGAGAGCAAAACTGGGACAGATCTCGTCCCCACTGCTTTGGAACCCCTAGGTGAGGTACCAGCAAATTTAAAGGAGGGAATGAGACGGTAATGTGAGAGTAGGACCCCCTTCATTGGCAGTTGGTTGTGTAAGGACAGAGGCTTTGCTTAGAGTACTGTGAACAAGGTAGAGACTTAAGAATTACCCAGATGGGACTCCAAGGCTCCTGTTGTGGAAATTCACACCCAGGCAGGCATTGCATTTGGGCCCGCTGTCTGTGGGAGCGCCCACGAGTAAGGAGGAGCACCCACTGCTTTCTCACTGCCCTTCTGTAACCAGATTTGTAATGCTGGTCAAATAAATGCCTCTTGTTTCCTGCAGACCAAGTTCGCTTAGGAAAGAAACTACAGTTGCCTTAATCATGATCATTTTCCAGTGCAGGGCCTGGCCATTAAAAGACACTGATGAATGAAGAACCAAATGAAATAGGTACCTGAACTATCCACATCCCAAGGAGTTGGTGCTAAGATGGGGGTGGGGATAGACCTCATTAGAGCAGCCTGCTTGCCTGCAAACAGTGAGTGGACTTTTAGAAGGAGTATATTAAAAATCCCCTACCCCAAATTCATATGTAGATGTGTGGATGTCTCCATTTGGCAGGGGGCCAGAGTAAGCCAGCCCGAGAATAATTACATTGCAGAGAGGCTAATGGTTATGCTAATGATTGTCTGAGACCAGACAATGGTCAGAGTGGAGTGCTGGTGTAAGTGATTCTCCCAGGAATCTACACATCTCAGATTTTCAGCCTTGCCACATCCTCCCAAGAATGCTCTTTCTTGCTTATTCTCTCACCTCTGTCTTGTATTTTGTATAGTACTTCGCATGTAGTAGGTGCTTATTAACGATTACTGAAAGGAACGAAGAGGAGATCCTCTGACCTTTGGGAAGGCTCAGGGTCCTGCTTGCTGTTGTGCTCAGCTGAGCGACTGTGGAGCTAATTCCACCATGGGGGCTGGGTGGGGGGCTCTGTTCTAATTCTTACAGAGGTACCAGATAGTTTCAGCCCTGGGAGGGATGCCAGGCTTTTGAGATTTGAAAGTTAAGGACAGAGGCGAAGAAAGCATTTGTTAGCTATGGCTAGTATGTTTTCCTAGAAGTTCAAAGTGGGTTTAGATGACACTTAAGTTTCTTTTTTAAAACTCAACCTGCCCCCCCACATAATTTGATTCCTCCACATTCCACCCTCTCCCAGCCCGAGATCAATCCTCTTCCTCACCAGGGCTAAAAACTACCAGGTGTTTGCTGAGCATCCTCAGGTTCTCAGTGCTGTCATGGACGTATCAGATTCTATTTATCTTCTCATGTCTGGGTATAATAATGCTTACCCTTGCTGTCTGCCTGCAGCCACATTTCTTTATATGACAGTGTATGTCCCCAGAGCTGTGATGTACAGAAGAATCACCTGGTGTGACTCAAGGTGGTTCCCTGGTTCTCCAGCAGATTCTCATAGGAGGCCCGTGGCCCACGCGTCGACATGTGTTGCTGTAGTATGGAAACAGATTTTGCCGTAACACAAGGAAGATGTTTTCCAATAGTCTCACCTGTGCAAAAGATGTAATGGCTTGCTTTGGGCGGGATGGGACTTCTCAGTGTTGTGTACAAGGCTCTCATCTGGCTATTTCCATCTTCCTTGCTCCATGTCTGGCCACTGTGGGGAAGGGGAAAAATATCCCTTTCCCTCCTCTGGTTCTTTTTGGCTGGTCAAATAATTAAATCAACAGGAGGCAGATTGACAGGAGAAAATCAAATTGAATATTGTGTGCCAGGGAACCCCACATATATGAGAGAGCCAGAGACCCCGAACACACTAGAGGCTCTGAGATAGAAAGGGGAATTGAGGTATATAAGACATCCTGAGCTAGGGACGAGGTAATGCACTTTGGGGACTTCAAAGGGTCATTGCAGGATGATAACAGACATTTAGTAAATAGAAGTTTGCCCTGCTCTATAGATAAAGCAAAATAAGTTAGCTCTAACAATCTCTTATTATGAGCAAGGCATTTTATTCAAATTCTTCTAGGTATTGGATTGTTTTTTTTTTTTTCCATAAAATAGAAGACACATTTTTTATTTTCACCAGTAACTTTACTGATGGATATTTTGAGTATATCGGCTATTTCCTGCTATTGGCTTCTAGCAGATAGCCAGGGGTGCTGCTAAACATCTTCCAATGCATAAGGCAGTCCCACAGCACAGAATTATTTGGCCAAAGTGTCAGTAGTACCAAGAAACTTCACAAACCACTTTTGGCACATTTGATCAGTCACAGCACCTTATCCACGCACTGCACAAATCTTTTTTTGCATTTCAGTTGCAGTTTTACCTTTCTTGAAATAATAAAGCATAATATGCCGAAAATGTTGTGTATCTTCTTCAATATTAAAATGGCTGCACAAAAATTCACTAATTCTGATGTTTCTTTTTAAACGCATGCTGATATGACAGCTGTTATAATACACTATAACAAAATTGTTTTGAAAGAAGTTAAAGACAACTGAGCACTACTAGAGCTGTTGGATGGAAAAAATGAAACGATCCTTTTGGCCAACCCAATAGTTAAGGGGGCCTTTAGCTCAAAGTAATCTGCATAACTCGGAGGCATGTCTTTGGGGGGTTCATTCTAGACTCCCAACAGCATTCCGTGTTCAGTCTCCTCTCAATGTTCCATCATATTTCACCTCCATTGTTTCCGCTACTTGGAGCATGATCTCTCTTTTGCCCACTCCATGTATACTTCAAGTCCTACTTCATGCTCGTCTTCTGGGAGCCTTTCTTGACCACCTTAGGCTGTGCCCCATGCTTCCCCAACACCCTGTGCACACCTCTGACTTACCACGTGCCACATTGTCTGTTGTTTTTTCTTGTCTTCCCAAACAGACCAAGAACTCTTTGAGGGCCTCTCTGGGCAGCATGTCTCTCAGGGAACCTGTGGTAGGCACTTGGAGCTTGTTTGTTGAATGAAGAAACTGAGCAAGTGAAATGGGTGGTCAGAGTCAATAATCCTAAGGTTTTTTTTTTTCAGTCCCAAGGTTCTACTAGTCTGAAGCCAATACATAGTAATTCACTAAGCCTATGACTTGTTTGCTTTTTCTTACTCAGAGCTATCCTCCATAATACCTGGTTTCTGAGTAAATTTAATGAGGGACGTGGTAATGAAAAAGCTAATTAACTATGAATAGTAAAATGTAATCTTTTTCCAAAATACAGAGAAACTGTAAGTCAAGTTAATAACTATGTAATGAAAATATTACCTATTATCTACCTAATGAAGTAATAATGATATTCTCAGCTGACATATTTAAGAAGTATCCTACAAATATTTATTGAGCATCTACTATGTAACAAATACTATTTCAGGTGCTGACTATACAGCAGGGAACAGACATTGAAAATGTATGATTAACTTTTATTTTAAACATCCAATAAGCACACTTATTTACAATGTATCAGATATTGGAGACTCACTGATGGAAACACACTCCCTGCCCTTGAAATGCTAAGTCTAACAGGGGCACCCATACAAAATAGAGTTCAATAAAATCAACAAAGGTGAAGCTGTGAAGCTTAAAGAGGGATAGAGCAAAGAAAGCTTCTTGGAGGAGGAGGCACTGAGTTTCGAAAGAAGGGAGATAGCCTAGCAAAGAGGGAAGGGAAAAGTCATGATCAAAGTTTGGAGTTAGAAAAGAGCAGAGTGTGTGTCAAGAGCTAAGTTTAGCTCCCTGCACCTCGACAGAGGGGGATTGCCTCCAACTCCTTTACTGTGATGATTCTCAACTGGGGGTAATTTTGACTCTTGGGGAACTTTTGACAATGTCTAAAGACATTTTTGGTTTTTGCAACTGGGAAAACACTACTGGTATCGAGTGGATAGAGGCCAGGGATGCTACTGAACATTCCGCAGTGTACAGAGCAGTCCCACGACAAAGAACAATTGAATGTCAATACTTGCTAAGGCTGAGAAACCTTGTTCTATTTCACGAGACTACTATGATTATCACAGCAGTTTTCCTAAGGACATTTTGACCAAAATTTAGGAGTTAAAGGCAGCTACTTTTCAGATGGTGCCGAGGTAGGAAGGACTATGGTAGCATGTGGGATAGTGTTAAGAAGCATGGGCTATCTAACCATTTTAAATTAGATGAATTCTTTTGTTACTTTTTAGGCGTAAGAGGGATCGTACAGAGTCATGGTTAAGAAAACTGGTTCTGGTATCATTCAGCCTGGGTCTTGCCTCTTAGGTATGATACAGATGTAATTGCTTAATTTCTCCAGGTTTCATTTTCCTCATTGATAAAATGAAAATGATGTGACAAAATTCCTAATGTTGTGAGAATAAAATGGGTTAGTGTATATAAAGCACTTAACACATTGCTTTCTATAGGTAAGTTCTTGATGAAAATCATGAAGATGATCATGTCACCAGTATTACTGTGATTCATATTTACACATAGATGTTTTATCATGCAAATTCCTTTCTTCCATACAACAATAAGGGAATTACTATTATTGTTTCTGTTCCTAAGATTAGAAAACTGAGGCAAATGAAATTGACTTAATTTTCCAAGATGACCGAGCTTTTACAAAGTAAAGATTCAAATCCAGAGACTTTGGCTTCAGAACTCAAGCTTTTAACCACTAGGTACACTGCCTATATAGTATATTAATTAACACATTTTAGTCATCAGTAGTATTTTATTAGGCGACTCTACCAGTTGGCTTAAAATATTTACTTATATAAAAAGTTTTATATATTTTCAATAGTTTTTCATGTTTATCAGTATCAACAAAGATCTGGTAAGTAGGAGTATCTTCAAAAACTTATATAATAATTTATGTTATAAATATTTTCAAATTTGTTTTAAGATTTACTTTATGGTTTTACTATATCCATTTAGAGTTCTTTCGGAAAACCTATTTGGGGCTTTAGAAATGGATTTATTTTATTTTAGACTGCGTATTTTTAAGTGAGTTGAGGAGCTTTAGATTGAATTATGTGTATGTTCCTGTATTGGAGTAAAGTTTTATTGGAATAAAGGTAGCATTAGTCATTAATCCATTCAGCACTAACTGAGCCCCTGTTTCGTGCACCAGTTAAATACTGCATGTTTAGCCAGTAAACACAGTAATAGCACAGTGGGGTAAGTTCGGTGATGGGTGTCTTCACAAAGAGCAGAAGGGAGGGGGTCCAAGCTGGAAAAAGCTTTCTAGGATAGATGACATCCAAACAAAGTTTTGAGGAATGACTTATCTTAAATATAGCTTGAGTTTATTCTACTCTACTTTACTCCTTCTAGACCTTCATTTGCCACAAAGTGCTCCTTGGCAGGTTTTCTTCTTTTCTCAAAGAAGTTCTATGCTCTTGTGGTCATCTATGAGCTTCCAGGTGGTACATCAATCATATTTAAGTTCATACTGGGGAGAGATAGGAAATAAAGATGTTAGGTACATACACACAGGCAATCAAGTTTATTTTGCACAATTGGTTTGTTATGGAAAGTGAAATAAATTGCTATTAATTGAACATTTAAATGGACAGGAAGAGTTAACATCTAATAACTATGTTATGTGTCATGAACTTGTTTATACCTTAGAGAAAAGTAATAAGAAAAACAGGCTTGATTCCTACCTTCTAAAGGTTTAAGTATGGAAACAGAAATAGGACATATACTTATATAACATTTACATAAAAAATCAAGATAGTTTATGCTCTTTCCTTGGCACCTAGCACAGTGTGTGGCATGTGGTAGATTCTCGAATATTATTGAGTAAATGAACATATTGATGGGTTGTGCAGACTGTAAGTGCTCTAAGGATTCAGAGAGATGACAGGTCATTGTGAGCTGGAACAATAAGGGAAGATCTTAAACTGGATGTTGAGGACTTGAGTCTGACTAGGTGAAGTTAAAAATGAACTTGGGATAATGAGCAGATCGGCTTTAAACTGGGGTAAGATAAATTCAGGAAGTTTGGATAGAGTCAGACTGTTGGAAAACCCTTCTGTTAGACATAAGTTTAAGGGAAAGAGACTGTGTATTTTTCATATTACTTGCACCTGGTCTGGCACATAGGATGGCTCAAATAAGCATTTGTTGACTATCTGACAGGCTGACTAGACTAGAGGGAAGCTTCAAAAACTAGCTCCGATATCTTTTCAGGCAATGACAATTCAGCTGTAATTGGAGTACAGAATGTCAGATGTAATGGAGAGGATCAAATACAGTTTGGGGGTTCTTACAGGTGATGGGAGGCTGGGAGAGAAGTGGGCCAGTGAGACCGGCTGGGAATGGAAAGGAATGATGACACTTTTAAGAGTACTGCGAAGAACGAAGAGCTGAGAGTTGGGCTTCCCTTCTTTAACTCTGTCTGGGGTCAGGTTCCCTCGAAGCAGAGCCTGAGATGGGGAGTTTTGTGCAAGGAGCTTAGTGAGGGGATAACTCTTCGGTGAAGCCCAGAAGTGAGTGAGGGAAGCAGCATACCGTAGAGGGAGAAGGTTGGCCAAGCCATGTTCAGAGCAGAGGTCTAGCTCCCGTCTGGAGCGGGAAAAACCCTGTAGAGTGGCAAAGACACCACTAAGAGTTGCCCATCCTCGGGGCAAGGAGACCGGTGTTGGGTCTCCCAGTTAGTCCATCATTGGCTACAGGCTGCATTCCTAGGTAGGAGGGAAAGAGGTCATCACCTCACAGGTGTTTCCTGGCTAGGTGGCAGGTTCCTTTCAGCTGAGGGTAGTTCTCAAGAGAATGATGAAGCTGTGAGGTGTTGGTGGCTGGGACTCATCGCAGCTGGACTTTGGGTGTATTAGCCCAAGGTAAAGGGAACGTGAGGGATGAAGTGTCCTGTGTCGTCTGCAGTCTGCTGTAACCTGTTCTTCATACAGTACCCTGCTGGGAACCATCTAATAGATTCCCATCCCTTCCAGAATGAAACCCAAAAATCTTTAGCCCTGGCTGACGTAGCTCAGTGGATTGAGTGCTGGCCTGTGGACTAAGGGGTTACCAGTTCGATTTCCAGGCAGGGCACATGCCTGGGTTGCGGGCCAGGTTCCCAGTTGGGGGTGTGTGAGAGGCAACCACACATTGATGTTTCTCTCCCCCTCTTTCTCTCTTTCTTCCCCTCTCTCTAAAAATAAAATCTTTAAAAATAAATAAATAAATCCCAAAACTTTTATCCCAGCCTCCACAGTCTGTCCCATTTCTACATAAAAACATACTTCATTTTTTTCTTTCTCAAACAGACCAAGTTCGTTCTCACCTCAGACAGTTTGTGCTTGATTTTTCACTGTGCCTGGAATGATCTTCCCCCAGATTTTCATAACTAACTTTTTTTTCTGGTTTTAAAGATTTTATTTATTTATTTTTAGAAAGACGGGAAGGGAGGGAGAAAGAGAAACATTGATGTGCAAGGGAAACATAGATAGGTTGTCTCTCGCACGTGTCCCAAACGGGGACCTGGCCCATCACCCGGGCATGTGCGCTTACTGGGAATCGAACCGGCGACCTTTCACCTTGCAAGACTATGCTCAACCAGCTGAGCCACACCAGTCAGGGCTCATGACTAACTTATCATTGGGGCCTTTCTACTCAGATGTCAGCTCTTTAGAGAGGCCTTTCACAATCTGTCTCACCCCAGGAGGCTGTGATCTGCACAAGATATTATGTCCTTTCACAGCTGTCACCCTGGCACATTGATGAGTGGACACTCAACAAATATCATTGAATGAATAAGCAATTGGCTGGAGAGAAATGAATAGGAGGTAAGGGTTCAAGAGATAGTGGATCACAGTAATAGAAATAAGAAATGTGAAGAGTGCGTCAACTTGTGTGGAAGATGTGAATTTTTAGGTTATATTGAATTTGAGATAATGGCTGAAAATATACGGTAGTGGTTAGGGGTACAGTTTCTAGAACTAAATTCACAATGCAGTGATACCATGTAGTAGCTGCAGGATCTTGGACAAGTTACCTGTGCCTCAGTGTTCTCACCTGTAATGATATTAGCTACCTCATAAAATTATTGAGAGGTCTGTATGAGTCAAAAACTATAAATCATATACAACAGCATCTTGCTAATAGTCATTATTTTTAAAGGAATTTAAGGAGTTTTACATATAAAAGAAATAGTCAAAGGCACGGCTGGAACTAGGGTGAGAGAGTGAAGCACCTGTGGGGCAAAATTTAAGGAGGTGCTCACTCTGAGGGTTGTCTACTTGCACTGGCCTGAATTTGGGGCCCTTCTCTTGTCTCACTCTAATCCTGGTCCTCTTCTAAGTAATAAAAGGGGAGAGCCCATTATTGGTAAGAGTCTCTAAACCTGGGCATCTGTGTCAGCTCTTCCTCCCTCTGGCCTTGGTTTCTTGCTGTTGCTAATCTTGGGTTCCTCACTGTCCATTGGTTGCTTCTTGGTCTCTTCCATCACTCACATAACAGTTCTCTGTAGTCAGTCCCTTCTGCTCAAATGCTCCTAGCAGTCTGTTTTCCTGGTCGGGCCCTGACTAATGTAATGATTAATATACTCTAATGCTCCATAATAAGCATAGGATCTCAGGAATGTGGGGAAAGAAGTGAACATTTATGGAGTCACTTCAGTGTCTTAGGTACTTTAACATATAAAATATTTAAGTCTCATTGGGAGGTGAAATGGTACTAGATACTTTGTAGATGAGAAATCAGGTACGTACGGTAGGCTAACTCATCTAGGATCGCTAAGGAACAGCTGAGATTCAAACCTAGTTTTTAAGGTTTATAACTTTTCCACTATTTAAAGCATCTGGGGGACATTCAGATTATGCGTAAACTATCAAACTACAAGAATGTATTAACTTTCATTCTCCAGTGAGAGATTTAAAAATTTTATTTTCAGAGACTCTGTTAGTTTTCTCCTCCTCCTCATCCTCCTTTATAGATTGTTATGAAATACACATAAAAATGTAATCATTTTAAAGTGAACGATTCAGTGGCATTTAGTAGATTCACAGTGTTGCACAACCACCACCTCTACGTAGGTCCAAAACATTTCCATCACTCCAACATAAAGCCTCTTACTCATTAAATTCCTCTCCATTCCCTAATTTTCCCAGCCCCTGGAAACCATCTGTCTGTATTATGTTTCTATGGACTTACCTATTCTGGATATTTTATGTAAAAAGAATTAATATATTAGCTTTTATGTTTGGCTTCTTTTATTTAGCATGTTTTGAACTTCATCCACATTGTACCATGTGTCAGTTCTTTTATTGCTAAATAATATTCCATTGCATGTGTGTATACATGCTTTCATATTTTTAAATTCAATTTGTTTATTCATTTGTTCATTGGTGAATATTTGGTTTCCACCTTTTGGCCATCGTGAATAGTGCTGTTATGAACATGTGTGTACATGGTATTTATTTAAGTATGATACCAGTTTTCAGGTCTTTTGGGCATGTATAAACTCATTAACTTCTAGCTTATATTTCTAATCCCTATCAATTTTAAATTACAAAATGACAAGATGCAATAATTAATATCTGTAAAAATACATCCTCTCTTCTTGAAGGCTTAAGCATATCTATAATTTAGTTTAATTTGTTCTTCAAGTTTTGCTCGTATTTCTGTCTACCGGACATGTGTGTCTGCATATACATGTGTGAGAGAAAGACTGAGAGAGAAATCAAGAAAGAGTTACAAAAAAGACAAGTGTTTTTGTTTTTTGAATATTTAAAGTAGTCATTCTTGGACTTGAAGATTATTTACAGTGACTTGCTCATACTTCATGTCAATGCTCGTAGATTTTATGTAAAGTACTACTTCCAGATCAAAGAGGCCGTGCTGCTGTCAAGGTGAGTGCTGATAGAGTGTTGTTTGGAAAGCTGGGGCAAACACATGTCGCTATTTTCAGTTATGTGCAAGCAAACTTTATTTCTCTCATTAGGACACGTAAAACATGATGCGAGCACTCACTGCATTTTTGTATTTGTGAAAATAAAACAGAATCTAAAGTAAATTGAATGCACAAATAAAATAAATAACTCAGGTGCAAATTATTTATTTATGAAATGAAACCTCCTGAAAAGAAAGGAATGCTGTCAGCGACGTCGAGGCAACATACCGCCCTCCTTTCCTCACCCTTACATTTTCAAAGCCATACGTGGTAATTTAGTTACACTCCCATTAGCATCAGTGCGGTGCTGAAACTTAAATTCCCGCACACGTCTTTGAAAATGTATAGGTCAAAGTAAACTGTGGATACAAAATTGGTTTTCATTTTTAGAGGAATAGTTTGAATCTCTCACCAAAAATGTCCTAAAAGGCACCTTCATTCTAGTCACAAGGGAAGCATTATACCTAAGGTTACTATTTGGAGGTCATCATCTTTAAAGCAACATGGATAGTAAATTATATTAAAGAGCAAAAAGCATTTCCCAAGCCTAAAGAACACAAAAGTTCAGGACCCATGTTGTTGTATAGTAAGCAAAGGACCTTGGACCCTCTCTGCCCAGTGCATCTGATCAGTGATAGAGGCATGCTAAGGTGAATTTTAATTAGGACTAAATTGTGGTATTACTCTTTCATACCCTGAACATCTGTTCCCTTCAGAAATGATGATTTATGCAGGCTATCAGAGCAGACAGCTTGCTACAGCTTATGTCACGGTTAGTGGGAAGCTGGTGGTAGCATTTCAGAAAACCAGCATCGAAATGGAGACTGGCCAGTGTATATGATATAGGCAACAGGGGGAGGGGAAGCATGATGTGTCCATTTTTAATTTTGAAGCCAAATATTGACTTGACTTTAAAAAAAATTCTCTTCTAGACCATCTGTTGTTAATGAAGAAAGTAACTTGGACAATGAATGGGCTGATGCTTCCTACTGATGTCAAAAGACGGAAAACCAAGCCTGTTCTTTCTAATAGAATGAAGAAACTTACTGGGAAGACCTCAGTCCGAATTCTATTCTTTAAGAATGGTATAGGGCAAGATGGGCATGAGATTGCAGTGGGAAAGGAAACAATTAAAAAGGTAATTTTGTATCAAATATTGAAGTATATGTTAAATTTAAGTTTTTATGGCTCTTGAAGTGTGTTTTTTCCTTATAAATATCAATGTCAACTAATAAACTGAAATATTAAGAAGCATTATATAGAACTCAAATATTCAGCTGTTTAAAAGTATGCTTATTGTAATAACTATATATTACCTTATAAAGCAACAATATTTCAGGAAATTATTTGGCTAATATAATTGGTTCTTTACCTAGTAAAAGTTATGTTTATATTTGAGGAAACATTCTAGTTGGTTACAATATTTCATAGAATATTTAGATTGAAGCCAAATCAAACCTAGCTTCAAAACTCAAATCTGCAAATAAAACCTAGACGCACCCGTTTCTTGAAAGAATAAGTCAAGTCCGAAATAACTAAGATTCAGTTAAAGTATATATAGATATTTTTAAAAGCAAATCTGATGAGCCTACGACAAATCATGTAATGATGAAGCAAAGTTTAGAAAACAAATTTTAAAGTATTACTTGTTACATAAGTGCATGATTTTTTAGAAGGTCCCTTTCAGATCATCTTTTATATTACAAAAATGGAGGAACTAATGAGAATTTGAAAAAAAACAAACCCATTTTTTTTACAGATAAGGATTTTCCAACCAATCTTAAAGAAGCCTAATAATAATAATAATATTTATCAAATATTTATTAGAGATTAAAATATAACCAAACTGTACATGTTTTAACCCAGGATTTATTATTCACTATCTATGAGACCTTGCACAACTTACCTTCTCTGAGCCTCAATTTCTTCATCTAAAAAACGGGATAACAGTAATGCCAATCTCATAGAACTGATATGAGGATTCAGTGTAATATTATTCATGGACTCCAATGCCTGGCACTCAGAGAGTTCCCAATAAATATTTATCATTCTTATCTTTAGTATTTATAAGTATACATCTAATAGTTAGAAATTATTTTTCTTACTAATGGGAAATATTTATTATGAAATCAAGTTACACCAGATTATTTTTAAAGTAATTATTGCTTGAAACAGGTGAATAGGTGACTAGATGTTGGAAATTTTTGTTATTAAATATATTTTTTCCTCACGTACTTACTTTTGTAGTGTTATAACCACAACTGGGTAAAAGCATTTACGGAGAAGCTGGGAAACCAGGGTTTATTTCCTTCTTATTTGCATATTTGGGTTATGAGTAGAACAAGGGGTATTACACACCAGAGCAAATTGCTAAGGCAAGTTGTAACATCTTCCCTGGAGATTTTGAAAAATAGAGAAGATGGACATATCTCTTAGATTGTTAAAATGCAGTCATTCTTGGAGATAGAAAGCTAGATTAGATAACCTCTTGAGTTCACTTCAGTTCAGTCTCTGTAATTCTTTGCCTTGGTGGTAAAATTGGGGTAATAGTCACAGATTACATGTTCTTAGATGAAAGGTTGAGTGTAAATAAAAATGTCACTGCTATTTTGCTTTTTTGGCTATAGACAGCAATTTATTTAAAATCATTCAGCTTTTTTTTTTCTTCTTACAATCTGTAGAATTTAAAGAAATTTTACAATTTGTAAAACTCAGGGAATGATCCAGTGATAACTGTGTTCGTAAATATTTGTCTAATTATCACTTTTAAGAATGAGCTAAAGGAGAGGAGGCAACAGAATGTTGGCCTTGGGTGTCATAGAACGTTTTGGAAGGAAAAAACATAAGGCTAGCTAATTATTTGGTAAATAAAAATTTAAAATTTGAAAGCTTTGTTGATAATCACAGGATAATGTCCTGTTTATAGATTTAATGCCAAATTAGTAATAGGTACTAAAAGTGACATACTAATAGGAGAAATACAAATCATTTTCTCTGTTATAACACATCAGGAATAGCTACTTTTAGATTACTAGAATTTTTAAACAATAATTTCGATTACTTAGAATTTTTATATAACTAAGTCATATCAAAAGGAAGTAGGATGTAAAGGACTCTACTATCGTAAAGGTTATTGCAGTGGGATAAGAAGAGAATTATTGAAGATGGTTGATAAAATAAGGTAGTTAAAACATAGAAGTCTTCTCTGAGCTCAGAGTGAAGCCAAGGGGAAATGACTATATTTCAATCATAAATGCAAAATCAAAAAGAAATCCATTTGGTTTAGGAGGTTCAGTAAGTAAGAAGTTGGAAATAAGGGCCAAAGTGACATCTCTATTTACTAAACTTTGGAATATCAGAACTATGGGCCATTCCTTTGAAACTTGAATCAGATGCTTTTAGAATTAGTTGATATGGTTTTAGTAATCAAATATCACCCGCCACTATGGGGTATATGCTAAACATACATATCCATAGGTTGAAAAAGTAATAAGAAAAATTTGTGGGCACAAGATGTAAAGTAAATGAAAAATGAAAATATCTGTTCTAGATATATAACTTCTTAAGGTTAGCATTGTGGTGGATTGGTTGTTTTTCCTCAATTATCTCTTAGAATCATTGTCAGAGAAGTGGCATTAAGCTGTGTGGATTTTTCTATTACCCAGAATAGCATCTCTTTCATGAGAATTTTTTTTTTCTCAGGAGTTAATATACATTTGTTTCCTACATCATTTTCTATGTACTGTTACTAATAGCATGTGATGAAAATGGTGAAGGAAAACAATGAGAAAGATTATGAAATGAATGGAAAAGGGGAAAAGACCCCTGTTGTCTTGCTCCAGTTGGAACTGTTTGTTCCTTTGACCTCTGTCCTGGGATCTCCCTTTACTATCAGCCTGGGGGTTGATTCTCTCTCCTCCGCCCCTCTGTTGGGTCCTCTCTTCATTTACTTTACTGTGCACATGTTCCAGTGATTTTTTCTTTTTTCTTTTTTCTTTTTTTTTTTTTGAGAGAGACATCAGGAGAGAGAAATTTTTTGAGATTTTGGGAAACTATTCCTTCTTCTAAATAGCATTGCTTCTTGCTTGTTTTCAGTGTTGCTGCTGAGAAATCTGGTACCAGACCGATTCCTTATCTTTTGTAGATGACCTGCTTTTCATGTTTCCTCTCTGAAAACATTTAAAATAATCTCTTTGTTCTCAGAGTTCAAAAAAAATTCCCAAGATGTGCTGATACTCAGACTGAAAGCCCTCATACTTCTCTTATGAGTCATTTTGTTGAATTATTTTGGGGGCAATTTTTCACTTTCTCTACTTTTTTTGTTCTAATTTTATGGAATTCCTACTTTGATTTGTTGCATCTTTTGAACTGAATTCCTAATTTTCTTATCTGGGAGATTCCCTTATCTTTACCTCCTAGTCCAGTGAATTTTTTTTTTCCTTTTCTTCTGCTCCTTAGGCTGTCTCTGTTTTCTCTAAGTACTTGCTTGTTTAGTTTTAGTGTTTGTTTTTGGTCTTTCCTGTTACAGGCTTTTCTTAAAAGATGAGTTAATCCTCCATCAGTATTTAAAGTTAAGAGCTAAAAGCTGATTGAAAAACTCTTGAGCACAGGTGTGCCTATGGAATGATGGATGTCATTAGAGAGTGCTTTGACTAAGCCTTTTCTTGGAGGTTGGGGAAGGTCCCTAATTATCAGTGTCTGTAGATCTTTTCTCTGGGGCTGATTACCTTCACCACATAGAATCTGCCAGTGTGACAGTTAGTAGCTAAGTGGAGAAGGGGGCTAATAGTTGCATTTTCAGTATGTAAATTTTCATTTAATTTCCTTCTTTTTAGTAAGGTACCCTCACACTCTGATCTGCCTGGCGCTTCTGATTCCAGAGTTTCTCTGGTTTAGCCTCTCTACAGAACAAACCTCCTTACTTCTCTTCGGATGGCAGAAGTACAGTTGCCTGGAAGGGTTGGTGTTGGGGAAGGGTTTGGGGGTTAAACTGCTTTTTGTAGAAGTAGTCAACTTGTTTTCAGCCCCCCTGGTTAGAGGTAACTGATGGCTTAAATTTCTGAGCCTTTCTGGGGGTTTTCCAATACAAAGCAAGTTTACTCTGTTAGCTTAAGTTTCAGCATTTTTGATCTGCTAAATCATTTACCACTTAATTATCTTTCCTCTGACTTATAGAATTTTAATTACTGGTGTCTATTTTCTGATTCTGTCTCTCTTATTTAACATTGATAAGGTGGGTTTTTTAAGATAAAAAGATAATTCTAATATCCTATTCCTACCTCAATCGATTGTTTTGCCTAGTCTCTTGGGGTTTGTACACCCCACTTTGGATAAAATAGTTACAAGTGACTTGAATGAGAACAAAATACTCCCTTTTGTCACCTGAAGGCAACATATACTTATTGCAGGCAAAGGTCTGCAGTGTTTCTCAAAGTATGATCCACTGAACACCTGCATCAGAATCATCTGGGCTCTTGGTTAAACATTCAGGCTTCTGGGCCCCAATCCAAGCCTATTGAACGAAGGATTTCTTTACTGTGGGACCTGGGAATTGGAATATTAACAAATGTCTCCAGATGATTTCTAGGCTGACTAAATTTTGAGAACTCTTGTTCTGTTGTTCTAAAAACTTCAGCCCTGGCTGGTGTGGATTAGCGGATTGAGTGCCAGCCTTCAAACCAAAGGGTCAAGAGCTCGATTCCCAGTCAGGGCACATGCCTGGGTTGCAGGCCAGGTTCCTATTTGGGGGCACATGAGAGGCAACCTCACGTTGATATTTCTTTCCCTCTCCTTCTTCCTCCCTTCCCCTCTCTCTAAAAATAAATTTTAAAAAATCTTTAATAAAAAACAATAAAGGTTATCACTATTTAAAATAGTTTATTTAAAAAAAAGCTTCAAACTTACTAATTCATGGAAATCCTCATAGATTTCTTGTTTGTTCTCCTATACTTACTCCTAGGGTTTAAGAGAAAGAAAATAAGTTGTGTGACAGAATAGAGGTTATGGGAAATTAGATCACTGATTGCTAGGTTAGACGAGTGCAGGGGGTTCAGAATCCAGGAGGAGGAAAATGTCTACAAGTTAGCAGGAAGGGAGAAGTCTATGTGTAGCAAGTCTGACTTAGAAGAAAACAAATATTCCCTCAATACTTGTACATAAGCATATTTCATTATAATGACTTTTCTCTGTTATTACTGAAAAACCACGTAAGTATTGAGGGAATTACTCATCTATGACTGTCAAGATATAAATAGACTTTTTCAGATACTTTTAAGCCAGAGGAAAATCTAGACATAGAAATTAACAATAAGCACATAAAAAGGTGCTCAACATTGTTAATCATCAAAGAATACAAATTAAATCCATGCTGAATTACCACGACACATACATTAGAATGGCTAAAATTTAAAAAGACTGAACGATACTAAATATTGTAAATCTGGATATTGTCAGTGTTGTGAATAGTGATGATCTGGAGCTACTGGAAGTCTCACATGTAGCTAATGAGAATGCAGAATGATACAGCCATGTTGCAGACCAGTCTGGCAATTTCTTACAAAGAAATGTACACTTACTACACAGTCTAGCATTCCTTTTCTACGTACAGTAAGTCCTTACTTAATGTTGTTGATAGGTCAGTGACTTTAAGCAAAACTACATATAATGAAAGCAATTTTACCATAGGCTAATTGATATGAACAAGAGTTAAGTTCTTAGCTCATCTCATCAGTGTTATAATGTTGAACAGAAGCATGGAGGGCATGTTGTATTTACTCAAGAGCAGTAAGACATGTTAATACAAAGACTTCTAAGTGAATGTTCAGAGTAGCTTTATTCATAATGGCCCCAAACTAGAAACAACCCAAAAATGTCCATGAATAAGGTGAATAGATAAACAAATTGTAATATTCATAGCCACGAATACGCTTCAGCAATAAAAGGGAACAAATATTGTGATAAAAACCCAGGTATAAAATATTACATCCTGACTCCATTTACATGAATCTGTAAGACAGACAAAACATTGGTTGGCTGGAGCCTAGGGTACTGAACTGTGTTTGGGAAAGAGCGTGAGGAATTTTGGAGAGTAATGGAAATATTCTATATCTTGATTGTGGTGGTGGTTACACAGATACCTTTTTCCACCTGCATTGAATGGTTCACTTAAAATAGGTACAGTTTATTTTGTGGAAATTATCTATCAAAACAGTAGATTTAAAAAACAAACAAAAATAACAAGATTAGTGCTATAAAAATGTAAACGTAATCTGGGTTATTTCATTATTATTTTTTTAGAATTTTTAAAAAAGACTTATTTAATTTTAGAGAGAGGAGAAGGGAGGGAGAAAGAGAGGGAGAGAAACATCAGTGTGTGAGAGAAATATAGATGTGTTGCCTCTTGCACGCCCCCAACTGGGGATCTGGCCTACAACCCAGGCAGCGTCCTGACCAGGAATCAAAATAGCAACCTTTTGGTTTGTGGGATGGTGGCCAACCTACTGAGCCACACCAGTCAAGGCTATTTAATTATTCTTAAGAAGGGGGCAGTTAAGGATAAAATATCCAAGGAGCACGTGCTGATAGGTTATTTAGGAAGTGTCCTCTGGTTATCGACTTATCATTCACATTTAAAAAAAGATTTTATTTAATTATTTTTAGAAAGAGGGGAAGGGAGGGAGAAAGAGAGGGAGAGAAACAGTGGTGTGCAAGAGAAACATCTACGGTATTGGTTGGTTGCCTCCCGCACGCCCCCAGTTGGGGACCTGAGCCACAACCCCGGCATGTATCCTGACCGGGAATCGACAGGCTGACACTCAAGCCACTGAACCACCCGCCAGGGCTCATTCACGTTTAATAATGAAATGTTAGAACACCTACGTTTCAAATTAACAAAAATAGTTGCTTTTACAAGTCATAGTCATGGTCATTACTAATAAGAGCAAGTAACTCAATTTAGTGTGCCTTCTGTCAGCTACTTTTATGAGAACAAGATAAATAACAGGCTAGTAAATTTATCTCCAGGATTTATTCAGAAAAGTACCTTTAAGCTACTTAATAAGATGGGTATAAATTCAGCCCAATCTCCTGGCATCTTTAGGTTAATGTAATGGTTATAATTCTTACTGTAAGTCATTTTAAAATGTTGGTCTTAGCCAAGAGTTATGCCAAGTACATTTTAATTCTTTTTTTTTTTTTTAATTTTTTTATTTTGGTTTTTCAATTACAGTTGTCCCCTTTTCCCCCAATTTCTCTCCCCCACCCAACCCACCCCCTCTCCCACAATCATATCCCTCCCCATTGTCCATGTCCATGAGTCTTTCATACAGGCTCTTTAATTAAAACATTTTAATTCTTTGTAAATTCATAATGTATTTTAGTTAGAAAAAAAAGTATCTTTTTTCTCAAAATATTCATGATAAATTATAGTTAGCTTTTACTGGACAAGTATAATTAATTGCCAATGGTGAAATATTTTTATTAGTTCAATGAGTTAATTTCATAATTATCCACTTTCACAGTTTTTAGCTTGCTAAATTTCTCTTAAAATTCTGTAGGTTCTTAATTAAATGGTATGCTTATTGGGTTTATATAGTGAACACTGTTACATTTTCTGTACAAATACTTATTAAGTTAGCTAAAGCAATTTTTCTCATTTGAAGAACTTTGGCCAAAATTTTTTTCTATCAGTTAAGATGACTTTATATGCAAATAACAAAAAAATCCTGATTTACGGACTTAAATAAAAAGAAAGCAAGAAATCCAAAGATAGGCCAGTTCCACGCATAGTCCAACAGGATGCTAGTCATGTTCTCTATAATGTTTTGTATTTTATGATCTTTCACACATTGGTTGCAGGATGACTGATACATAGCCAAGTACAACTTTGTCCAGAAGCAGAAAAGGGTCATTTCTTCCATATGACTGAGTAAGGCTTTTTTAGGAGCCCCTTCTCGTGTCTCATTGGCTATAACTAGATTATATGTTTACCCCCAAACTGACAAGGGACATGGGACCACCATAATTAGCTTAGATCACTTAAGAGAATTATAGCCCTCCTTGAGTCAAAAGGGGCAAGGGAGAACCCCTGAAGAAAGTTAGGAGAGCAAGGATGAGGTAGAGACTAGGTATGGGAAGGCAACCAAGAAAATTGGTATAAATGTGAAGAGGTTTTTAAAGTGTTTAAATTTTATTTCCTAAGGACAATACAGGGTCAGTGCTCTGGTACTAAAAAGAATTAGTTTTATTTGAAAATATTTTATTTTTTCTAGAATTACTAATACTGTAGTTAGGGCATAATTTTATAAAGTTGGTCTGAAATTTTATTTACTAGGTTAATCAGACTCTTAACGATATAAAATTTATGATGAAGGGAATGTAATTAAAGATAATTTTATTAACTTTTACTCACTTATTAATTCATAATACTTTTATGACTACTTATGTCTGCCAAGCACCTGGATAGAGTGGCAGGTGAAATCAGCCATGGTCCTCCATGTTCTCAGGGAGCATTTAGTCTAGCGATGGAAAAGCATTGGTGAAACAGTAACATTATTAAATGTGGAGTAGGTAGCACAAGAAAGTCTCCTGAGAATTGATAAAGCAGGATTTATCTGGGTACATATGAAAGATATTGAGGGCGGTAATGTTTTCAAGCAGAGAGCTCAGCATATAAAATAGACCATGAGCAGAGTGAGCCGCATAAGTTCCATGAATCGAAAGGTGGGTATATGAGTAGAGAGTGGCCCTGTAGGACAGGTTAGAGATTTTTGCCTTTTTTCCCTGCAAAAAGCAGTGAGAAGGATAAGGGGTTTTAGTTAGGAGTAGAAGGTGAGGGTAAGCCAGATTTATGTTTTTGAACAGATCACTCTGGTGCTCAGTGAAGAACACATTGCTTGGGCCAAGTGGAGGCGGGGAGACTATTAGTTAACCGCTACCGGAGTCCTGGCGACGGATGACAATAGCTTGGATTAGAGTGTGGTGGTAGAAATGGAGAAAGCGGAGGTATTTCTAAGATTTTTTTTTTAGAAGATAACATCACCACGCCCTGATAATAACTTGGATACATGGGGTGAGGGACGCTGAGGTGTTCAGAATATTCAGGATGACTTTTAGGTTTCTGGTTTGCACTTCTGGATATATGGCGATATGGTAGAGGTGCCTCACACACCCTAGGTTTGGTTGGAAGTTGCTCTGTCCAGCAGAGGCTTCGTGACCACGGTGGAACAAATTTTTACCCAGGACACTAATTTATGTCTGGGGGAAGGAAAGTGACTGCTCTCTCTAGTGGAGAACAGCAGCTAGACCTTCGTCCCTCATGCTTTTTATTGAGAAGGATATGCATGGGAGATACAAGATCAACATTCATAAATCATCAATAGCTTTCAGGTACCTAGGTTACAATTAACAATAACTGATTACAATTTCCAGTACAGCAGGTACAACGAATAGTCTGTACCAGGGTCTATTAAACATTTTGACCGCACATTGGTACTAGGTACAAGTTTTCAAATACTTCCTGCTAGAGATTGTGTATACTTAATTATAAGATAAAGGAAAGCAGATCAAGTTCTAAAGAATATTAATATTCTTTAAATCCAATCCCCATGTAAACCCTCTGAATGGTTTTTGGGTATGTCTCCCACGCAGCCATTGTTGAGACGTAAAGACAAGCACAGCCGCAGTGCCGGTGGCAGGTCATGCTCAGGCCAGGGCTACAATTCCCCAAACCACAAGGAGCGGTTCCCCACATGGTGGTACATTTCCCTAAGATACAAGAGGAGAAGACTGGGCTTGAAGCACAGAGATTCACAGATTTAGCTGGGATATATTGATTTTGAGGGATCCTTGATCTGTTTAAGTGGAGATACTGAACAGGTATTATATAGTCCAGTGCTCAGAGGAGAGCAGAGGGGTAGACATATCTATTGGAAAGTTGTTAAGTTTGTAGATGAAGATAAAACCTTGGGGCATTGACTAGATCGCCTTAAGACAGAATTTAGAGTGAGGCAGAAAGGAAGAAGGCTAGGGCTGATCTTGAAGAACTCAAGTGAATGAGCCTCTGAGGAAGACAGAAAACCAGGAGAAAAGTTAGTTAATGGTCATATTTCAAAATTGAAGGGAAAAGAAGGTTAAAAGAAAGAAGAAGTGGTCAAACATTTCAAAGATCAAAATAAATGAGAATTAAGAAAAATGTCCTTTGCATTTGTCAACATGGTAGTCTTTGGTAATCTTTGTGAGTTATTTCAGTAAAATGATGCTGTCATCCAGACCGGAGTGGCCTGTGACTGAGTGGGAAGAAAGGAAATGGACACAAAGAACATGCACAATTCTTGTAAGAGACTTAGTTGTGAAGGGGAGGAGTAGCTACAGGAGGATTTAACATTTAACATAGTGAAGACTTGATCATGTTTAACTGCCAGTAGGAAAAAATCCTAGTTGAGAAAGGGTAGTTGAATATATAATACAGATGAGGAAAAAAAGGATGGATAATATATACTTCTTTAAAAGCTGAGAGCAAATGTAATCAAAAGCATAGGTAGAATACGGGCCTCAGATAGGAGCAGAGACTCCTGTAATGTCACTAGGGGGAAAAAGGAGAGGATGGGTGTAGAAGTGGGGAGGTTTGTAACTTTGGTGGCTTAAAGATGAAGCTTCAATTTTCTCTCGGATGTAGGAGGTCGTGCCATCTTCCAAATATAAAGATGAAAATAGGGGAGGGGAGAAAGGATGGGGGTACAAGTAGAGTAGAGATGCTTTGAAATATTCACTATGGTGAATGGAAAAGAAATTTGACAAAATAAATGATGACTGGGATGTACTGAGGCAGCATGAAGGTTGGTCACGATGAATAATAGTAATGCTGATGCCTTCATTTGTGTGACTCTCTCCAGGAACGCCAGGCTTCTTGGCATGTGCACAGAGGGTAGATAGTAAGAGTCACCCTAAGTTAGGATTTTTGTGACAAAAGCGGTCCATGAATGAGGAAGAAGGACTAGAGTGGGGGAAGAACATGCACTTGAACATCAGGATTCCCAGGGAGACAGGTTTGTTTGTTTATTTGTTTTGTTCAGTAAAAGGGTTGCGGAGAAATTATCCTGAAATAGTATTGTAAGTAACACCACTTTCCAAACTTGAGATTGTATGGTATGAGAGAATGAAATCACACCACCTGAGAAGGTTCTGAGGGGAAATTAGTGAACTCAGGAGAAAGCCTGGTTTCTTTGAAAAGAGGTTGAGTGTCTAGTCAATTTTGTCATGCAGGGGAAGGATTTTCAGAGTACACAATGAAAAGGCTTTAGACATGGGTGAAGGAGTTGAGGCTAATGTATAAAGGACAGGAAATATAAAACTTTATGTGAATGATGATGCAGTATACCAGGAGTAGATAAACTTTCTGTAAAAGGCCAGAGACAGTAAGTATTTTTGGTTTTATGGACCATCGGGTCTCCAGCAACTACCCAGCTCTGTTGCTCTGGTGTGAAAATAGCCACAGAAAATTTGTAAATGAACAGTGTGGCTGTTTTCCAAGAAAACTTTATTTATGGGCTCTGAAATTTGAATTTCACACACTGTGACAGTGTGACAAAATATTATTTTTATTTTTATTATTGCTTAACAATAAAAAATGTACAAATGATTCTTAGCTCACAGGCCACACAGAAAAAGGCTGTGGCCAGAATTAGGCCATGGTGTGTAATCTCCTGACCCCCTGCTGAAGAGAGCATGTAGGGAGGTGTAAATCGGGGCTTACACTTCTGGCCATTGATTCATAAAAACATGTTAAAAGATATCAAGGTTCTTTGTCTTTGAGGAGGACAACACTGTTGAATCTGATGGCTTGTTGACGTGGCTCAGTGATGCTGAGCTAAGCATACTCTCTCACTTGGACGGGTAGTGACAAACCAAATCCAGAGGTTGTAGATTGTGTGACCACACCACCTCCATGGCGGCCATTCCAGAAACTGCAGACTGCACCAGATGTGCCCAGGGGTGGGGGGTGGGGTGGGGAACTCCAAGAACTCTAACCAAATAGATTGAATTTTTATAGAGAATTTGTGGAAAATCTCTTCCCAGGTGCTTGTCAAGAAGAGCCTGGTTTTACAGCATGAGGATTTAAAATTTCAGTATCAGAGGGTTCTCTACAGCCTGAATTATAAGAAATTAACATAATGTGAATTTGTAAAAGTAATATTTTAACAAGTTTAATGGTTACAGATTAGTGGAAATGGATTTTAATTAACCTTAATATTGCAGCAAGATGGCACCATTAAATATTTTTCAACTGTGAAATATAAGAACGACCTTGCAAGTAGAGACTCATTTCAGGGCTTTTGGCGGAAATTTATACTGATACTAATTCACACCACTGAGAATTTACTTGGAGAAAATCACTACTGAAGGTCGGCAGTGCTCAAACCCTGGAAGGATCTTATGTTCTGAAAGCAGGAGAGAATGGCAGTGTTGCTGATGCCGTATTAATTTCTACTATCTGATTTTCTAATGCCTGTTTTTAAACTTATTTAACTCTTTAAACTTGGCTTGCACAAACATCTTTGCTGGTGTTTTAGCACAATGAAAAGGGCAGTCTTTGAGTTAGAAAACCATGTGATTTTATGACTGATTTAAGACTCAAAAGTAGCGCTATTTAAAATAGATTTTAAAATCATTGAGATTTTAATTGAAGTAAGTGGGACAATCTTAAAATACTCATATTTTATCTAGTTTAATTAGTAAGTTATAACTTGGGAGAATATTTAGATATTTGAACCTAGGGACTATGAATTGTACAAAGGGGCTTTGTTGCACTTTTAAATAATACATTTGTAAAATTAAGAGATTGAAAACTAAACACAATGAATGGAAAGATCAAGAACATGGGGAACCTAAGGAAGAGGTTGTATCTGTTTAGGGTCTGTGGGAGCAACTGTAGATCCTTAATAGTTTTCAGAAATGATTGGCTAAGGAAGAATGTATAGTGAATTATCTCCCTTAAGTATTTCTGTCAATGAAGGTGGTAGTGGTGGTGGCGGTGAAGGGATAAGCTTTGGGCACAAAGTCACATGGAAAAAAGTGACCAACAGGATAATTTTGCTAGTCAGAGACCAACTGTATTATTCAATAATTACTTAAAATATTAAAAAAACAATAAGGATGGACTCTATGCCAATGTCAGTTAATCTGTTCCACTCTCCTTTCTGTCTCAAGTCACAGACAAAACTCCAGTTCATTACCCTGATACCTTCTCTTGTGTATTTTGCATATTGCTTTGCAAGCATTGTTAGTAAATGTTTTAGTCCATTAGATAGGAGTCTTATGTGAACTCACATGTAGCAGATACTAAAAAAATTGACCCAGGAGAGTCGGGGGAAGGAAGGAAGGAAGACTAATGTTCAACCTTTAGTGAGTCCCTGGGTTATTACTTTGATTGGGTAGCAAGGACCAATCCCAGCCAAGGAGGCTAGACAGTAGTAGGGACAGTGATATCACAGGGGCTGTTCCAAGTTAGGGAGTGTATTGTCTGACTTGTGAGGACACATGACATGGGTCAGGAAGTGAACTCCTGCATTGACACACTCCAAGTAGGCAGATTGAATGTCAGTGGATTTGCACCACATGACAGTGTGTACAGTCACATGTGACGTACAATGCAGTATGTTGTTATTTAACTAGGTAGAGCATTAATATTGTGAACATTTCACTCATAAATTAAAGATTACTCCTATAACTTCATTCTTAATCACAAATAGATAAGCCTTCTTGATTTTGAGAAAAACAGCAGCCGTACATAGTTTCTGAAGAATTGCCCAAAGCTCTGGATTGCAGCTCGTGTGCAAAAAAGACACACAATCCCGTGAATGCCTGTGGGATTATGTGGCACGTGGGAACATTATTGGTCACATACAGGGTTAGAATAAAGGCTGAGAACATCTGATCTAGTCCACCGAGGGCCAGTATATTAAATTGAATCTGTAAGTTAAATATTTGCCAAAACTTTAAAATGCAACACAGCTCTCGATGCAGCAACTAGATAAACCCGATCGGTCACAATGTTTGGTAGTAATTCTCCAAACTGAAAGGAAAGTACAACTTTGCCTAAACAAACACATTAAAGTGTTTAAATATGTCCATGTCACAAAGAAAATGAGTTGGTGTGGCTAGGACTAGGATTACAGGCTTCAATTTTAAAGGATGGATTACAGTGAGCAGAAATGGTGTGAGTGATATTAGCAGTGGGAAGATGTTATTTTTACCATATAATCATACAATCAACATTGTCCTTCAGTAGTTCTTGTTTATGCAAAGGCAATAGTGTATTATAGCAATAGATAGTAAAAATGGAAGACAAAGTACTTTTAATTTAGATTTGGAATCTATTATCTACTTTTAAATGAATGGGCAAGTTCATGTGTTGGGAGTCACTTAAAAAATCTTAATAAAACCTGCCCTAGGTTACCTAATACTTTCCACCTTCCCTGTTACTTCAATTTTTCTCACCACGTTAGTAAAACTTTCTCTCCAGCTGGTGCTTAAGTCTTCTCTGATGTTGGAAAGGTGATCGTTACACCTTTACGAGGGCTACATCAAGAACAGGTGGAGACATGAAAATATTAAGAAAAGAGCTTTAGCATTTTAGAAACTATTAAAAGTGAAGTTCTTGAGACTCATGCTCATGGAAAATCTTGAAATGTGGTTTATTAATTCCATTTTTTAGTACCTGAACAACATAAATTATCAAGGTGAACTGTGATCAGACTATATTTATGATTTATTAGGACACTTGGAAAGAATTTAAACTAAAGAGAGTACCTTAACACCTAATGTAAAAATAATATTCTCTTGTAAAATAAATGAAAAATATAGAAAATAGCAAGATAATATAAAAATCCCCAAGATTTCTATCATTTATTAAATAGTATGTAATCACTTTTTTAAAACTATATTTTATTATGTTGTTACAGTAGTTTCAAATTTTTTCCCCTTTGCTCCCCTCTGACCAGTACCCCCCTCCTCTCCAGCAACCCCAGCCCCCTTAGTTCATGTCCATGGGTTGTGCATATAAGTTCTTTGGCTTCACCCTTTCCTATATTATTCTTAACTTCCCCCTGTCTATTTTGTATTTACCAATTATGCTTAATCCCTGCTCCATTTCCCCATTTCTCCCCCTTCCCCCTCCCAGCTGATAACCCTCCAAATGATCCCTATACCTATGATTCTGTTCCTATTCTGGTTTGCTTAGTTGGATCTTGTTTTTATTTTTTAGATTCAGTTGGTAGTTATGAGTTTGTTGTCATTTTAATGTTCATAATTTTGATCTTCTATTTGTTAAGTAAGTCCCTTTGACATTTTATATAATAATAGCTTGGTGATGATGAGCTCCTTTAGCTTTGTCTGGGAAGCCCTTCATCTGCCCTTCCATTCTAAATGATAGCTTTGCTGGATAGAGTAGTCTTGGTTGTAGGTCCTTGCTTTTCATCACATTAAATACTTCTTGCCAGTCCTTTCTTGCCTGCAAAATTTCTTATGAGAAATCAGCTGATAGTCTTATAGACACCCCTTTGTAGGTAACTCTCTGCTTTTCTCTTGCTGCTTTTAAGATTCTCTCTTTATCTTGAGCCTTTGGCATTTTAATTGTGATGTGTCTTGCTGTGGTCCTTCTTGGGTCTAGCTTGTTTGGGACTCTCTGTTCTTCCTAAACTCGTATGTCTATTTCCTTCGCCAAATATGGGAAGTTTTTCTTCATTATTTTCTCATATAAGTTTTCAATTTCTTGCTCTTCTCCTTCTGGTACCCCTTTGGTTTGGATGTTGGCATGTTTAAAGTTGTCCCAGAGATTCCTAAGCCTCTCCTCATTTTTTTTCAATTCTTGTTTCCTCATTCTTTACTGGTTGACTGTTGTTTTCCTCCTTACAATCCAAACCATTGATTTGAATCCTGGTTTCCTTCCCTTCACCATTGGTTTTGTGTGAATTTTCCTTTGTTTCACTTAGCATAGCCTTCGCCTCTTCCCTTATGTATTTGCCATACTCAAGCATATTTGTCAAGCCTATGAGCATTTTTACTACCAGTGTTTTGAACTCTGCATCTGTTAGGTTGGTTATCTCCTCGTCTGTTAGATTGGCTATCTCCTCGTTGCTGAGTTCTCCCACTGGGACTGTGATCCTTTCCCCCTTTTGGGCCATACGTCTCTGTCTCCTCATCTTGACAGGCTCTTGTGTTTGTTTGCTTCTGTGTCTTAGGTAGAGCTGTTGCTTCTGTTACGTTGTAAGGGGCGGAGCCTTAGGTGTTCATCAGTACAGGGCAACCTATTTCACCACGTTGTGGCGCTGTGTGTGGGGGAGGGCTCTGAGAGGGAACAATGTCGCTTGCTCAGCACTCACCCCTTTCCAGGTACTTCTCTCACTTCGTATGGGACTGGTGCCTCTCTAGTTGTTGCCCTGGCTGTCATTCCCAGGGTGAGTGGGTCTGTGGATGTTCTAGGACTGTGAGGGCTTTTTAAACAAGCGGACTCTGCTGAGAGCCCAGCAGTTTCTTCCTCCGCCCCAACCCCCACTGGTTTGCACAGTCAGAAGCAATGAGGCTTGATTTTCCCCAGCGCTGGGACCGTCAGCTCTGTGATCTGGTCTGGTGCTGTGAGTGCCCTCCAGGTGTCCCTCCTGACTTTTTAAAATGTGTGACTGTGCTTCCCAGTAGCCTGCCGCTGCCACCACTGCGGCTGCCACCACACTGCATCCTCTCCGCCCTGGCTCCACTCCTTCTGCCTATCTGGAGGAGTATTTCTTCTTTATATCTTTGTTTGCTGAACTTCCATGCAGTTTGATTTTCTGGAACTTCTGGTTGTTTCTAGTTTTGCAGTAGTTGTATTGCTTCTTAGTTGCGGAGGTAGATGCAGCGTGTCTGTGTAGGCCTCCATCTTTGCTCGAAGTCCCATATGTCAGGCCAGTAACCACTTTTTAATACTTGTTACATCTTCTTTCTCTTTTGTATTAATATTTGTGTGTTTTAAAAAATACAATTAGCATCTAACAATTTTAACTGCCTTTTTGTTTCATATATTAGAAACATTTTATAAATCATTAAATTTTATTTTATAATATAATTGTTAATAACCATGTAGTGTAGAAAAAACTCTAAATGTATATTTAATTTAGTCAGATAACTTACTGTGATAAGTTATTTATAGGTTTTTTTTTTCCTGTGTAGATTTTAGATACTTGTACAATGAGAATGAACCTAAATTCACCAGCCAGATATCTTTTTGATTTATATGGCAGGAAAATTGAAGATATTTCAGAAGGTAAGTGGCAAAGATTTTGTAAACTAGATGATAATATTATGAAAGGCATTTATATAATTTTGTTCTTCCTTTATACATTTAAAAGGAAAACATACACAGCATTCCCTCACTTATCGTGGGTATTACGTTCTAGACCCCCCCCGCCCCCTGCCACGATAGGTGAAAATCCGTGAAGTAGGAACCTTACATTTATTTTAGTATTTATATGTATTTTAAGGCTTTATAAACCCTTCCCACACACTTATAAACAATTCCCACCCCTTATTAACCTTTCCCACTCCCTTATTAACCTATTCCACACTTTTATAAATACACTTATGTTCTTAAACATATTCTACACTCTTAAACCTACGTAACTTTAACAACATACGTATACAGTACCACAAAATCCCATGATATAGCAAAAAATATGAGATAAATAATTAAATATAATATTTTTAAAAATACCACGATACAGTGAGGCCATGATAGGTGAACTGCGATATAGAGCGGGACTACTATAATAAAACAGCTTAATTTAACGTGAATAGTATATCTTTCTTATACAAAGGGAAATCGTGAAAGGGCATTAAAATTTTGGGAATTTTATATTTTATTTTATATTTCAGCGTGTTTTAGTCCATTTGGGCTACTATAATAAACATACCATAGACTGAGTGGCTTACACAACAAAGTTATTTTTCACAGGTTGGTACAAAGATCAAGGTACCAGTAGGTTCTGCGTCTGTTGAGGGCCTGTTTCCTGATTCTTCTCACTGTATCTTTGTGTGGTGAAAGGGGCAAGGGTGATTTCTGGGGTTTCTTGTGTAAGGACACTAATTCCATTTTGGAGGGCGCCACCTTCATGACCTAATCACCTCCAAATACCATTTCATCAGATATTAGGTTTTAACATATGAATTGGGGGACAGGGGAACACAAACATTCACTCTATAGCACAGAGCAAGCTTCAATTTTTTAAAAAAAGATTGATGGGTATTTTAACTTTAGTAAACCATAACTTAATAAAGTAACTGATAAGTTTTCATAATTTAGCAATTTCTTTGGTATAAGCTTTCAAAAGAAAAATGAAAAAATGTACTACTGTATGCTGAGATTTTAAAAAATGTTTGGGTTAACTTCTACAAGTTTTTCAGAAGTTTTGATATGTACTTTAAAACACTTCTATTGTATGTTTTTGTCAAAATATGAGACCAACATTTTTATTTCTTAAAGACATTGATTTGCTAGTCTTCAAAAGCAAAAATACCATGAATTCCACATTTGTGCTACTACTAAATTGCTATTAATAGTAATTACTATTACTTTATGTTTTTAAATCTACGTTTTATTTCTTCAGTAGTAATTACTATTATTTTAATAGTGCTACTATTAACACTATTAAACGTGCTATTTTTATGGGCCTATCATTTTATGGACCTTAGTTCCATATGCTAGAGAAGGCCAAAATATAAAGTGGCATGCTCTAACTGCAAGACAACTAAAAGTGATTTTAGGTGGCTATACTGAATACTCCCCTTTGTTTCTAATATCCTTTCTTATACTCTATAAAAACAAACTTTTCTGGCTTTATTATCCTTAATACTATTGAGTGATCACGGTGATATTTTTCTCAGTAATTTTCAATATTTGTATTAAATATGATACTTATTTTTAATTAGGGCTTTTCATCTGAAGATGTCAAAGCACTTATAGACACCCATTATCTAGATGGTTTAGATAGTTATTTACATGTAAGACATAAGTAATTCAGGGAATCTTTCCTTATGGGTCTTTTGGTTGTTTTTTTTTTTTTTTTTGAGAGGTGCGGAGAGTATCATTATTAAAGTTGATTTCTTGTTCTTTGCATTTTTATCCCCTTCTCCATCATGCTGGCTAAACTTTTCTTTATGATCGACAATATTTTATAATCACTCTTAAACTTATATTAATAAAATAAATAAATAACTTATTTTGTTAAGATCTAATCTAGCTTTGAAATAGTTCCAGCTCACCTTAAATTTTAGATTTGAGTTAATTGTTAGAATTGAAACTATAAGGAACTCTGGTTAAGATTAAAGATTTCTATTTAGAAATTTGATTTTCTCCCTCCCAAATGTGGTATAACAAAAGTACTTAACAAAACAAAATGTCTCTGACTCTGAGGCATACTTCATGGATGCCAGAGACATTCGGATTCACACCTCATGCATCACGTTTCCCAGAAGTGTGCTATTATTACATTTTAAAGCATGTCTTGCCCTGTGTTTTTGCATACTTATAAAAGCTTATGCCAGCTGAAATTAGCCTATGCAACCACTAACATGTGGAAGCATAACAAATTCACTGGACTTAAAATATGTAAAGAAGCTAATCCTGTTGGAGAAACTTCCATTCTGTAGCGCTCTACTCAGTTAGCATTAGGCTTTTACATTTCTTTTCTCTTTGTTAGTGTGATTGTGCGCATCAGGTAACTGAGTTCCCTAAACTTTTATGTTTGATGGTCTTCTGAACTTCAGCTTGGGTAAGGTCAAGTGTTATGTGAAAGTTATCTCTTAATTTAAATAAATAAATGCTAATATTCTGATTTGACGTATAAGGTGTTTTTGATTGTTTTTTGCTTGCTTACTTGCTCTGTTTTGGATCAGAGAAAGTCATTTAATAATGTTTAATGTTAAGATCATAGCAATTACTTTTTATTTTTAAGCATAGATTAGAAGTGTTATTGTACCAAGGTCTAAAAGTAATAGATACACACAAATAATTTTTTTTTATCTAATCTGTTGCTTCTTTTTTGGAATTAGATATACTTTCTCCATGTATGACTCTGTCTCTGTTTTCCTTATTAATTCAGTTTGTTCATTAGATCCCACATCTGAGTGAAATCATACGGTATTTGTCTTTTTCTGACTGGCTTATTTCACTTAGCATAATGTTCTCCAGATCCATCCATACTGTTGCAAAGGGTAAAATTTTCTTCTTTTTTACAGCCGAGTAGAATTTTATTGTGTAAATATCCCATAGTTGTTTTATCCACTCATCTACTGATGGACACTTGGGCTGCTACCATATCTTGGTGACTGTAAATGACACGTCAATGAACATAGGGGTGTGTATGTTCTTTCAAATTAGTGTTTTGGGGTCCTATGGATATATTCCCTGGAGTTAGAATGCTTGGTTCAAAGCAATATATTTTGTTTCATGTGGAAAAGTTCTTTGGTTCCGGCTTCTGTATAGATCTATTTTTTCTATGGAGAAGACAATTACCCATTCTGTAAAGATGCTATATTCCTATATATGGTCAACATGCCATATAGCATTTATGCTGGGACATAATACATGCCTGAAATATGCATTCTGCAAAATCACTCCCAGAAAAATAATAGGGTTATGGGAAAAATGGACTTGAGGAAGACGATTCAAATTCTATTCACCTTTAAAACCAGAATACTAACTAAAAATGGTAATTTTTAACTTAAGAGAATATGAACAGCCTGAGTAGGCATCTTAAGGTGCCACTTCAGAGCATATTAAAGATGCACAGAAACAATACTTGAATGTGAGACAGTGCAGATGGAAAACTACTTGGAGGTTTGAGCTAGAGGGGTATTCTTTTCTTTTATTAAAAAAACACTTTAAAAATATTTTATTTAATTTTTAGAGAAAGGGAAAGGGAGGGACAAAGAGAGGGAAACATTGATCTATTGCCTCCAGCCCAGGAACCTTGCTGGCAACCCAGGCATGTGCCCTGACTGGGAACCCAAACAGCGGCCTTTCTGTTTGCAGCCTTGTGCTCAACCCACTGAGCCACACCAGCCAGGGCCAGTGGCACTTTCTTTAAGGAAGTCACAGAGAAGAGAGACTCCCACAGGACACATCAGGCAGGGAGTGCACCTTTCTGAGAAGGGAACCCCAGAACAGCATCCATCCTAAGGTCTTTTTTTTTTTCCTACTACAGGATAGAGTTCTACTCCTACTGTCTTGGCCTTCTTTGCCGAGAAAAAGCATAAATTCACCAACCAGACTTCCATATCATACTGACATCATTCCCCTACTTACCAATTATAGATGAGCTGTTTGGTGTCATTGAAGCCCATTAACAGTGGCAGAACACATACAGGTAGTACCAGATTTTGATGTAGTTGTACAGTAACACTCTCATTACACCTGACGTTGCCCAACTTTTTGTTCTCATAACTTCTTTGGCTTAATTATTACATCTCGTGAACCAGAGGGGTCACTCTCCCACTGGAGGAAGAAGATCTTAAGTCTCTTAGGAGCTTTATGAGGCTTCTATTCTAATAACCAAGCCCTGGTCCTTTGTGGATCCTTCCAGATCATGGTGGATAACATGAAATTTACCTTGGAAGGTACTAAGTTAGACTAGTACATGAATTAAATTGGTTCCATGGTCGTGCTATTAAACACTGAATGTTCATTTCCTATTCCATTTGCCACCCCAAATTATGCCTGGCAACTGTGTCCAAAATAGCTATATATTCTCTGACCAGTTCTTCAGAAATTCTGCAATGAGATCAAATGACAGAATTAACATGTTTCAGTCACAGCATTGAAATAACATAGATATACCCTGAATTTGAATCTTAATTCTTGCCCAGTGTCAATTTTCTCATGAAGAAATTAAATTTAAAGTATAAAATTGCCCCAAAACCAAAATATAAAAATTTAAAGTTTACATGGAAGTAAATTCCAAAATAATCTTACCTTTGTAATTTAAACTCCAATAAAAGTTCAAAGTCCTCAAGTTAAAATTCAAAGAAATTAAGGTCCTGTGTAATTTTTATTCCTCCCAGTGTCAGCCAGATGGCTTCTGGATGCCTGGTTGGAGCTGGAATTTCTCCAGGAGCTACCGTCTGGGCTCCTGCTGTGGGTGTCATCCCTCAGGACCGCAGAATTTGAGTTGGGTCTACACCAACTTTATCACATGCCTTACTTCCAGCTGAATCAAAAGATAATCACAACGTCAGCCTTCCACACCCAGCACCTTCAGAACATTAGCCAATCCGGTTTCTAATATGGCTATTCCTAGCAAAATGATGTTTGTAGGACCCTATGTGGGCATGATCCAGACGTGCAGGACAGTCGACAAAGACCATAGCAGAGACTAAGGGAAGGGAGGCAAAGAAGAGAAAACATTATGTCAGTCTTTTCAAGATGCTAGTTGATTTATGCTGTTGAACAGGGCCTATGACCTGTGACATAACTCATTGCAGGGCATTCTCCCATCAAGACATTCATTATAGTATTATGTACTTACAATATCTTGAGGGAAAAATTAACCAGTGCACGCTCTCTCCTCTCTCTAAGAAGCTGAATTAAATGTTGGTTAAGTGCTCTGGTTTTAGAGCCAGAGTTCAAATTTCAGTTATGCCACTTACTGTCTGACCTCGGACAGATTATTTAGTTTCTCTGAGAGTCAGTTTTCTGATCTGTAAGTCAGAGATTATACTACTTATCTTAATAGGTTGTTGTAGGGATTAAGTGAATTACATGTGAAACCTTAAAACAAGTGCCTGTCACTTGGTAAGCATTATGTAACATTGTGGTTATTGCTGCTAATATTATTTTTGTTATTCTCAAAGACTGTACTGAGAGTGTTGCATTCTTTACACTGGTAGGAGACCCAGTTCTAAAGATGTGTTTGAGATACTGCTTTTCCCTTTGTGAAGTATTCTCAACAACTTAATGTCCCTTTCCCTCTGAGTTCCATGTTTTCGGACCGTGTGCTGGACTGAGGGCAGGCCCTTTCTTGTGTCATAGCCCCCACCTAGTCCTGGGAGCGCTGTTTTCCGTCCTGGGTCGCAGTGGCTGCTCTAACAACTGCCTGCGGTTATAGAATAGTTTTAAGTTTAAGAAACATACTTTACGGGCTCACCTTTCCCCTCATCTCCATATCGGCTTCAGTTGGAGAATAGCTTTTGGTGAATTTCTGAGTTGAATTAGCTGTTTGTGTTGTTGAGGCTTGTTTCTTTAGGTGCCCAGTGAGGACCAATACTACTGCCTTTTCCATCTGAAGACATGGCTGCCTTAACGTTTCTGTCCTCATTTCCTGCAGTATTTAGGATTTGCCTCTACCATACTGTTCCCCTTAGAGAAGTTTCCTTTGCTAACAGACTTGGGCTGCACTGTTTGCTGCTGTTGAGTTCTTTCTTTCTTTCTTTTTTTTTCTTTTACTTTCCCTTTGCTTTCTGCTCCACACTTGTTTTTCTAACATATTCCTGTAGATATTTTTCTTGCAGTGGCTCTCATAGTGAGAGATATAAAGTCAATAAGTTCCAAGTTTGTCAATAGCATCCTTTGTTGAAACCAGTCTTATCCATTTTCACCTCCCTGAGTTAAATAATTGTACCCAAGATGTATTTTCCCACCACCTAACAGCTAATTTAGATCTGTACTCTTTGCTCTATTATTGTTCTGCCTGGATCCCTGTAATATAATTCATCTTGCCATTGCCTTTATAAAATCTTAGGCCCATAAATTTTCAGAGTTCACGAAAGACTTTGTATTTAGTATTTTATGCTAATTTTCCTAGGAACCCTTCTCCAATTTGTTCAGATGTTACGTGTCCTCTGTATAATTGTCCCTTTCTCAAAAGAGATTTTCCTATTTCTGTTAATTTATCTGTAACATTAATGCCACCTCTTCCCATTGTTTGGGATTCTGGCTTCTCTGGGGGATTGTTCTGAATTTGTTCTCAAAGACCTTTATCTTCCTGTTAGATTTCAGTGGACCCCAGTTATTGTCCCTGATTTTGTAAGAATTAAATATTTTCTCTTTTGTAATAACCTCTTTAAGAGTAGATAGATTTGGATATATTTCCTGTACCCTCATACCTGGTCTTCAGGAGCTCAGTTTTTCTTTTTCATATTTGTCAGGTGTGTATGCTGAGATCAGATGTTATCTTTATTCTAAGGCAACCTCTTTCCTCCTCCAGCTAAATAAGCTTGTCTTTTATTTGTTTTCCTGCATACACTGCTGCAATCTCATCATACGACTGAAGCATATTTTAATTATTTTTAAACACTTTTAAGATGATAGTTGCCATACAATGTTGTGTGAGTTTTAGGTGTATAGCAGTTACTCATCATTATGTACCTAAAGAAGTGATCACTGCAATAACTCTGGTAATCACTGTCACCATACTAAATTGTTACAATACGTTTGAGTCTTTTCACTAACCTGTACATTGTCCCTGTGGATTATGAATTTTATAACTGGAAATTTGTGTAGCTCTTATTCCCCTTCACCATTTTTACCCACATCTCCTTGGGCAACCATCAGTTTCTTTTCTGTTTCTATGTGTCTGTAAGATTGAAGTTATTTTAAAAACACTTTACTTTCTTTCTGATTCTTTTAGCAAATCTTATTCCTAGATTTGTAATACTTCCATCAAGTTGCTTCTCTACCTTAACTGAAGACGAGAGAGTGTTCCTTTTATAATATATCCACCACTGTTTTGTGGGTGAAGCTGAAGTTTGGGTTTCTGAAATTTAAAACCATCAACAAAATTTATATGACAAATAAATTGAGAGCCAACTGAGGTTGGTAGAGGTTCCTTTAAAAGCTTGTGGATGGGCTATATGAATCTAAGGTTAGCTCATCCACAAGGCCTTTATGGCCCAGAATACAGTTTGAAGACTAGAATTTGAGGCAGGGAATTTAGTGCTGCCTATCTGGTCTGGCCTGGTACTGACAATTTAAAGATAAAACCTCATGGCAGCACACACAGAACTCTGCTGCCTTTATACCAGGTCTGTCTGGAAAAAGTCCAGCTATTGTTAGTATAATGAGAATGGTTTGTGCAACATTGATGTTACTTGGCAACCAAGGAGAGTGGACTGGAATGCGCGTGTGTGAACAGTGATGACTTCTCTGTACTAGTCAGGGGGAACAGTAGACACTGCTGATTGAACATGTGTACTGTATAGCCGTTGCATTCAAAATGACTGAATGAGTAGAGCAACAGATCTACATCAAATTTTGCATTAAGCTTGAACATTCCTCTGCAGAAACTATTTGGATGATTCAAAAGTCTTTTGGGGATGATGCAGTGAGTGCAGCGCAAATAAAATGTGCCATAAATGCTTCAAAGATGGTCAAGAATCTGTTGAAAGTGACCCACATTCTGGAAGGCCTGCAACAAGCAGAACACCTGAGAATGTTGAACGTGTATGAGCTGCAATCAACAAAGATCGGTGACTGACAGTGTGAGAACCGGAAGCTGATCTGGGGATTCCAAACACTACTGTGTCTGAGATTTTGATGTAGGATCTTGGCATGAAACATGTAGTGACAAAATCTGTTCTGCAGCTTCTGCTACCAGAGCAGAAGGAACGTTATGCTATAATTGCTAATAATTCAATTCAAACCACTAGTAATGAACCAGATTTCCTCAAGAGGTCATAGCTTTGAAAGAGACTGAAGCATCATTTCCCTATGTACTATGTTTCTTCTGTATCTTCTTCAATAAATGGCTGTTTTTCATAGTGCATGGCTGGATACTTTTTGGACAGACTTTGTTCTTTAAAGTCCTGGCCTGCAGATGTGGCTATAAAACATCTGCAGAAAAGCAGCAAATGTTGTTCCGCCTTCAATGCCTAAAATGATTTTAATCTCAATCTCATACTTAACTTCAGTAACAGGTGAAGTTCACTGCATGGTTTAAGAGTAAACTGTAGCAGCCTTCACAGAAAGGCAAGCATGACCAGTGAGGGGTGCTGGGGCTTTTACAGTCCTTAGTGCACTAAAGCCATCATCCACTCCTGCCTGGCTGGCATTTTCTGAAGGCCAAGGCTATTGGAAAACAATCCCAGCTGCATTTAGCAGCTATGGCCCATCACACTTAAAATTCTATATAGCCCTTGCCTATTAAAAAAATTTCTGGCCAACCTCCCTATTTTCCATGTACAAGCCCTTTGGTAAAAATACAACTATAGAACTGTAAGTTTATCTCCTTGACCCAATATAAGCTGCTTGATGCCACTAAGGTTAAAAAGCAAACAAACAAAAAACTAACATAGTCCTTGCATATTAAAGCACCATCAAAGCGTAAAGCCACCTAGTCAAGACCCCTTCATAAATCTCAATCTTTTTGTGTTGTTTGCTCTCCAAAAGTACTTGTATATTGCTTGTGGAAATGTAAAACGGTTCAGCCACTTTGGGAAACAAGTTGGTGGTTCTTCCAAAAGATCAACACAGATAAACATAGATAAAGATAAACACGTGGCCCTGTAATTCCACTGCTAGGAATATACCCCAAAAGAACTGAAAACAGAATCAAGCAAGCACATGTCCATACATATTTATAGCACCATTATAGATAATAGCCAAAAGATAGAAACCAAATGTCTGTGAAAGGATGAATGTAGAAACACATGTGCTATAGACATACAATGGGTTATTATTCAGCCATGAAAAGGAATGAAGTATTGATAATGCTTTAATGACCCTTGAAAATACACCTTGAAAACATTATGCTAAGTGGAGGAAGCCAGAAATAAAGGGTGACGTATGATTTCATTTATGTGAAGTATCTAAAAAGGATTTATCCAGATGCAACATAGACTGGTGTTTGCCAGGGCTTGGGTGGGAAAGGGAATGGGGAGAAGTTGCTTAATGTGTAAAGGACTATCCTTTTGGGATGAAGGAAGTCTTTTGGGACTGGATAGAGGTGGTGGTTATTCATTTTGAATGCCACTGAGTTATTCACTTTAAAATGGTTAGTTTTGTGTTATATGAACATCACCTCAATAATGTATTTTTTCAAAAAGAAGTGGAGCAGAACCAACTTACCCCAGTTATTCCAGCCAGGGTAATTCTAGATCGGCTGATGGCCAGCTGACTCTAAGACGTGTGAGCAAGCTCTGTCAAGGCCAACAGCAGCACCCAGCTAATTGCAGACTCAAGAACTAAATAAATGCTTATTGCTTTATGCCACTGAGTTTTGAGGTTGTTTGTTATGCAGCATTATTGTGGCAACAGATATTAAGTACAATTAGCTCTTTATATTAATTAATATTATTGCATTATATCTATTCAGTAGTTAGACAGCTAAATTCTATTCCTACATCTTAATTCTTCATGTTGCTAAAGGGTAATCTTCCTGTATTTATTATTATTTTTTGTTTAAAACTTTATATATCAAGACAGTCTGCACACTGTGTATCCTGATATTCAGGCACCTTCGTTATGTGGCCTTGCCCTATCCATGCGACTCAACCACCCACATCTCATGACTTCCCAGCACACACCTTCTGTTTTAGCTAGATCAGCCCCTTCAGTGTCTCCGACAGTGCATTGCCTTGTGCAGTTAAGTGTCTGAAACATAGAAAGTGATGAAAAATACTTTTAACATGAATGCATAAATTATAACTAAAAAAATTCTTTGTTGAGTTAAATTTGCAATGAATTACCCACTACTAATTACTTTTTGTTGGCATTCTCACTAACTCACTAATGTCGCTTAATGATTCTCCAGCCACTTAGTGGAAGGAGTATTTTGTCATATTCCATAAAACATTAAAAGCTTAAAAATGCTCATTTATTAAACGCATGGGGCAGTATAGAAACAAATGATAATGACCCTCTGATATCTACTTCAGAATAGTGTTGTTAATTGATTTATTTTGGATCTCAGCATCAGAAGGGTTTTTGGTCATCACCAAAATCCACAAGTGTTCATTTAGTCATTGCTTGATTCATTTCTGACAGCTGTAATTTCTTTTTAAAGTATCTTATTGCTATCTGAAATCTGTTCTTTTAATGTTTACTGTTTGTCTCCACTGTGCCTTCAGGAGTTACATAATACAAATTAATTCTGAGTCTATGACTGTCTGTCAAATATTTGATCATGTATGATTTAAATCTCTTTCAGGTTAAATATCTCTAGTCTTTCCAGCCATTTCTCTGGACCCTCATCCACCTGTTCCCTCCTTTCTGTTCTATCTAGTTTCTGGTATTCCTCTTTGTGGGACCTCACATTGTACATAATTTTCCAAGTCAATCAAAGACCAGTAAAGCAGCCCACCTTTTCTTTCCTTTTTCAGGTCATCGTATAATCTACAATTGCATCATTATTTCTGTTAGACACATGATATTGTTGACCTATATTGATCTTCAAGTCAACCATTTCCCAGGTTTTCTCATAATTTTCTTTAAGCTGCTACGTCTTCTTTACCCTGTACTTGTATTGCTGAATTTTTAAATGTGAGAATAGAACTTTATACATCAGTTCCTACTAAATTTCTAATTATAAGGTTTTTATTTAGTAGTTTAGCCTGCCAAGATCTTTCAGATACTTAATCTATCATCCAGAGATTAACAGTATCTAAATAAATAGAGTAGATATTATAAAACAGTCTAAAAGTTAGAGATGTTGCCCTTCTCTGAGAAACATTGTACTTAGGTTCCTTTTGATGCTAAGTTGAAAATTTAGAACACTGAGAAAGAGCTTAATCAAAATGTTTCCCTTTCCTTTTATGCCCTAAAATTGCCTAGTACGATTCTTGTGTTTCTGGTACTGCTCCTGCTCTGGATTCTGTAATCTGGGATTCTGTAACGGTCCAAATAGCTTGGGCCCTGAAAATGGCATTACCTTTTTAGCTAAAGGTGGATAATTCAGAAGGGTGTATAGCCTAGGAGCTGGAGTTTAGCCCCATAAGGCACAACTGTGTGTGTGTGCATGCATGCATGCATGCATGTGTGTGTGTGTGTGTTCATTCTGATTCCTTTTATTGCTTTCTCCAGGCCATACCTTTATTTTGCCTTGTTTTGGTTATTAAGTGACATATTTCTCTGTCATTTCTAAATTGAAACATTTAAAAGCAAGCAACCATAGATTCTATGGGACTTAGCCAGGAGTTTTGCAGACCCTCGATGTTTTCCTGCCTTGTTGCAGATACACCCATTTACCTGGGTGGAGGCATACAGACCGAGTAGTACCTTGCTTGAAGAAAATAGATGTTAACCACAGTCTATTGGGATTTGCTTCCCACTGGAAGAAATAATAGTTATAAGCTGTATTGGAGATCTGAAGACCCATGTAGGGAATTTTCCCAAGAGTCTCCCTCCATGCTCATTAAATATTCCTTTAATATGTAAATTACCCCATGTTGGGTCTCAGTGATTACTATTTATTTTTCTAAGCGTTCACAAACCATTCACTTTATAATCTGTTCTAGAACTTTTCAGGGAATAATATCAAACTTAGGGATAAATATGTTCTTTAAGTGTATTTATTTGCCTCCTTTCAATTCTTGGGCCCTTTTCCTATATATCTTTATTGCTCAGATTTTATGAAATGTAAACCCTTATGCATCTTGCTGAAGAAGGATGTCAAGTGCTCGTGGTTATTAATCAGCCCTTAAATCTCTCCAGCACGAATTGGTGTATACAAAGGCAGCCAGTAAAGAGCACGTTTGTGTAGGAAAGATGCTGTTCAGAAGTCATCAGACCCTCCCTGGGAGTGTGCTCCCTGTGACCTTGCCTTGGTTTCAGGCTTCCTTGGACATGGGCCTCGGTGTCTCTTAGTGATTTCCAGGCGTCAGGTACCCTTGTTGCTTGGACAGGAACAGAAAGTGCTAAGTAATCACTGATTTATAGTTCTACTATTTGGTTTATAGAGAATTTTAAGACTTTTGTTAAGGCTTGATTTAAGAAGTGCTTTTTTAGTGGCAGTTAGAGACTCCATTATAATTGGATATCTGTCATTTTTATTAAATACGTGAATGCAGATTTGTGTGATATGAACATTCACGAAACAGTCTAATCTGCTCACAGACTCTTCAGTATGTTAGAAATTCCCTTTTGAAGTCTTTAAAACATAGACTCTCTTTTATATTCATGAAGATATGGTCATCACTTCTAGGTTTTGTTGGGCTAAACTTTCTTCAGGATTTATGTAATTTCTTTTTAAACCAAGTCCTTGCTCTTTTCCTCTTCTCCTTGAATTTGTCTTTCTGGCTTCCAGTTTTTAGATCTCTTATGTCTCAGTCTTTGAACTCTAATACCAAAAATTTTACTCTGATTTTAATGACTTCTCTATGTTCCTAAAAGTTCATTATAAAAAACATTACAAAAATGTTACTACTACCTGTTAGAAAACAATTTTTTAACGAAGTTCTCCTTATAAAATCACATGATTTAGCAGAGGTTTGGTTTTCTTCCTCCTAAGAGTTTTTTAGAAAAAAGATGAAATATAGACAAAAATGTATACAATGCTAATTAAAGAAGATTCTTCTTTTGTGACACAAACATGGAGAAATAAGTGTCAAAGGGGGGAACCCTCTATTGGAATTGCTAAAACTATTAAGACTTTTTTGTTTAAATAAAATGTTTAAGTGTAAATAATCTGTTCACTCAATATTTGCATCCAAGGAGACCAAAACAGCTTTACCCGCATTATCTGACTCCCAGGTCTCTTTGAATTAGGTGTGTGTGTGTGTGTGTCAGGTGTTATCATGATTCCTGCTTTTGAGACTGAAAAAAAAAAAAAAAGAGAGAAAGAAAAGAGGGAAAGAAAAGGGATCTAGCTATATTTTTTAGATTTGTATTAATTGTGACTTTACAATATAGCAGTAGAGTTTTGAGACATTTTACAATTAGCTTGCTTTTGACTGTAACTTACATATGTAAGTGCTGTGTATATTTGCTTTTGTTCTTGCTTTACAAAGATTTTTACTACATCATTTCCTACTGGGTCAAAAGTTAATTTGTTCCTCAGCTAATAAAATTTGGGTTTAGTGTTTCTGAATAGTAATAAAAGTAAGAATAATAATGTAAAAAAGTGTCATTTATTATAGCAAGCAACTATGACACTTTTAAAGGCCTTTATTTCTAATTTTTTCACATTGGTTATGTTTGTTAAGTTTCATACAGCGTACCTCCCAAAACTAACTGTAAGACAATACTCTAAATTTTAAAGAGCTTTAAGTTCCAAAAGCCAGTCATATATATTCAATTATTATGTATTGGTATAGACTGTGGACACATAAAAATAGATTAGATATAGTTAATTCTCAACATTCCCTTACACAACCTTAAGGTTGTGCATATACCAATTCAGTTAAGTTATTTTACATTATAACTACATATCAAATATTTTAAATGCCCCCAAAACTGAGTTCACAAAATACTGGCATTTTGAAAGACACGCACACACTGTTACTTTTGTTGAGGGGAAAGGCAATACTGAGACAATAGAATTCTAGCTCATTTCTACTTGTATAAATCAACTTATTTAAATAAATGAATTGTGTATGCTGACCTGTCCCACCAATGTGCTACTGGGGGGATGAAGAAAGACGTGCATGGTGGTGGAAGTAGAAAGAGGCATAAAGCGTATTGGAAAACTACCAAATGTGCCCTGCAAATGGGCCCTATTCAGAATCAGTAAGCGTATGATGAGTGAAGTGGTTTTGAATATCGCCTTTAGATTCCATGCTGTTACAAGGCCAGCCCTGAACATGGCAACTCTTATTTCCACACACAGTACCTCTTCACTCTCAATTTAACCCCAAAATCTGATGAACCCATTACTCCATACTTGATTTCATGGAACAAGGAGTAGATATAGTTACAAATGATCAATCACAAGCCGTGAACCAAAGCAGCAAGGCATTAACAATTCACACCATTTCGGTCCACTTGCTCAAGCAGAAGATGTGCCAGCATATTTAATGCACAGCTACTTCGTTCAGTTTAAGAGAAGAACATGACTCGGGCTGCATTTTCAAAACAGAGAATTCCTAAGATTTCATACTTCCTAAGCCCCAATGTCAGCGTTGGTTCACCCACCTATCAGCAATTAAAATAACCAGGTGTTCTGTAAAGGTCACATTGTATAAATTATATTTTGCTCAGGTAAAAACAAGGTGACCTGTGAAATTCTTCTCCCCAATGCATCCCTGTTCTGTTTGATCCTATCATACAAATCAATGTCTCTTACAGAAGTATTATAACACTGTAGACCCCACAGGCAATATGCCGTCAGTTTAATAGGATCACTGCAAAACTAAAGCAGCTGTGAAAGATTGCTCTAAGTATAGCAATTGTGTGCTTGTCATTTTGTTCAGTGGAGGAAAAATCCAAATTTGGGTAGGCACTGGTATTTAAGAAAACGACTGCTAAATCTTTTCTTGTAAGGACCTTCGGGACAATAGGATTTGACATATAGCATGTAAACAAAAGTACACAGCAGCTGTTAGTTTAGTTTTGTTTGAATGAAAATATACTGATATAAATCAAGCAACATGCGAGACAGTATGCTCTCTCCATCCTTGAACCTTCCCAGCAGACCATGCTTTTGAGTGGTGTCTGTTGGTTGCTCTGGGACCTGGAGTTTTCCAACTGTTACCTAAAGCTGGGTAAGGAACATTAAAATGCACACATACCTTGACACTAGCTTAGATTCCCTCTAGGAATACTTTCTGGATGGGAAGTACTCGAATCTTAGTATCTTTTAGAAACTTGCTTTGTTTTATTCAAAAAAAGACTTTTTAGATAAACTTCATTTAAAAAATAAATTCCAGTCAAATTGGTGGGAAACTTCTAAATGACATCCTCCTAACAATAGCTGTGTATTTTTGAAAATGAGATCTAAAACTTGCTGTCAAAGAGTATATAGAAGTTTATTTATAGCTAATTATGCTCTGGGCAGTGCTGTTTTATTTTTTTCCATAGTCTCATATATCTGACTGAAATGTGAAAATTACAGTATTATTTAAATTATGATCTGGATATTTAATTGACATGAATTTTAATTTATAATTGGAAGCAGGTTATTAAAATTTTTTATGATATCTAATGCTTTTTGGAAACAATAATGATTTAAAAATCATCTTTTCAGTTTTTCATAGTAGATTCAAATGCAGTATATAAACTGTCTCTTTTAAAATGAGGTGTTGGAGAGAGATATATATTCCTTAGGTGAAGTGGTTTTGAATATTGAGTCTATATCAGTTTGGTAAGTTCCATTAGCTTTGTGGTTTCTCTTTAGAGGGATTTTTGGCTCCTTGTCAAAATTTTTGTTCTGTTCCCATTATAAATCCCAATAAATTCAAGCTTCTTATCAGTGATGAAGTGGTTTTAAAATAAGTTCTGCTTGAAGGCTGAACAGTTTATTTTCTTATGAATAGCACTTCAACTCATTGTGTTTGGGGTTCTTAGAGGGAATTACCTTTATTATTTAAAATAGCTATTTTGACCTTAATCTAATATTAATTCTGTGTTATTGTAGTTTCATTGTATGTCTTTCTCCATAGTAACATGATTTTATGACAGGGTAGAAAAAAGCACATAAGGATTTCCCAAGGACTTTTTAAATACCCACCTCTGGTCTTCTCCTGACTAGTTAATGCTTCATTACCAAATCATATTGTTTTCTTCTTACGTTTTTCCTCCTTCTCATCAAAATAATTTTATATGGAAAATTAAAATGAAACAATCAGACATGCCCACAATGTACTTCAAAAGTCTGGTATATTTACATTTATTTGTCAAATTTTGATCAAATTTTCATTAGGTCACACCAAGTTACAAATTTGAAGTGATTGTGTGTAGCTGGATGCATGGTCCTAGAACTTAACCTAAAAGACTCTCCGCAGTATATCCAGACTACATTTATTCATCCAATAGTCATTTATGATGCATAGCTTTTACCAAATTGAAAAATATCATCACCTCAAATCCCAAAGCGTTTATGATTTACTGTAGGATATAAATGGAAGGGGAGCAGTAAGGACTAATACAAATCAATAAGGGAAAAATAAAAGTGTAAACAAAGCTCTGGGAAACATAGAGGAAGTAGCAATTAATTGTGCCAAAATAACTTGGGACATTTTGCCAGAGGATGTAACATTTGATGTGAGCCTTGAAGGACAATATATTACCAGGTAGTAAAAAGGAAGAAGAAATGCAAAGGAAAAGTAACAGAATGCATGAGAAAAGTTGATGGTTGTGAAACTGATATAACTACTACTTGTAATCATATGGCCTATTTACCCAGTATGCTCAGTATTAACTCTACCTAGTAAAGTTACTCTTTTTGGTCACATGATTTATTTATTCAGTATCATAACTTGAGAATAAACAAAATAGATTGAAAGTGATCATCTACATACCTTTAAACCTTCCCAGTGGCAGAAATGATCTTAATGGCATGATTCCATTTGACTGATCTATGCATGTTGATACATTTAAGGAATGATTAATTTCCAAACCTTTTATCTAATAACAGTGTTGAGGACTTAATGAAAATATTGAAATTACAGAAGAGCAAAGTTGTTGTCACAGTCATGTACACAGGAGAAAATAGGTAGGACACCTATAAGAAAGGCCTCAACCATAAGGGGAAATGCGGTATGTAGCCATGCACACAAATATTAAAGGAACACAGGATTATAGGAGCCAACTAGCCTTCTTGAGTGAAGCATTATTTCTGAGTAGCAGTTTGAAGGAGGCACTTATGGTTTGGAAAGGGGCACAAATACTATATATATATAGTGGGTTTTACTAGCTCATAGAAACATGTAGGTTTATTCTCTTTCCAAGGTTGAAAAATATCTATCATCATTCCTAAGTCATTGTCCTTATTTCTTGCAAATCTTTATGCAGTAGCCTTCTTTAACAGAATGAAACTTTGCTTTAGAAACAGAGGAGAGGAGAACTCTGCAGGAAAGAGAGAAAACCATTGGTTAAGAGCACCTAGGGGTCTTCTTTGGTATAGAATATTATAAATATCCACTAAAATGCTTTAAAAATAATCCATACCTTAAAAATCTATAGTTAGGGTTTATAAGTCAAGTGAATTTTTAAATAAAATTTTCTATTAAATTTTATAACTATCATGTTAGGCTAATGCTTCTTCTTTTTTTTTTATGGAGAGTTCTTTAGCTGGATAATAAATTTTATTTTTTCAATTTTTTCAATATATTAAGATAATTTATATTTCCTTTCTAAGCACTTAGGCATATCATTTTCTTATGTTTTCTGTACCTTGCTAGTTAGTGGAAACATTGTTCTTGGAGTGCGCTTTGTCTTCCTTTTCAAGAAGATCATCAAAGTTACTAGTTTGCAGTTTCCAAAAAGAAAGAGCCTTCTAATCCCTAGTTCAGAGGCTAACCTTTATTAGCACTCTTGTGGTTATAATGAGGACCTTGCTTCCAGCAGGGAGATTCGGGAATACTGAACAGATTATTCAACAAGTTCAGAGCAGATTCTGAAGTCCCTTATAAAACCTGCTTGTGAATACTGCTTTCTTTGCTTTACTGTTTCTGGTTTCCATAGTATTCCTAATTACATAAATCATGTGGAGCATGGGAGCTATTTTCAATCCAATATCAATTCTGACACAGCTTGCATTTTCATATAATTTGTGTTTTTTTTTTTCTTAAAGCTGTATTTTTTTTTCTTAAATTCATATGGAGGGTACAAACTCTGAAAAAAGTAGTTTTGTGTTAGAAGATCTATGAAATGTTTCTTTGGGATCCCTTGGACTGACAAAGAATTTGAAAGTTATTTTGTGACATGCATAGATGAATAAAAGCTGTAAGTCTAGAGAATCTGAAAGAATTTTCTCAGGGTTAAATTCAAGATCAAATCTATGATTTAAATTATTCAAGTTTATTATCTATTTCTTAATTTTAAACTTAATTTCAATTTAACAGTCTTTCCATATTCAAAACTGCTAGATTCAATGAGTGTACGAATTAAAAGAGTACAAATTGAAATCTAATAATATATGAATATTGTAGCAGTTAACTAAAAGCACTGGTAATTCTGAAGCTGGGTTTCTTTAGAAAAAATTATAATCAGAACTGACTTATATTATGTGTTTCTGAAACAAAGACCTATAATTCTGAAAATTAGTTTCTCTTTTGCTTTTTTATTTCTTTTATAATATATGTGATCTTATATTTTTAAAATGTTTGAGGCATTTGCTAAACAATTTATAGAGAAATGCAGTTGCTTTGAGAGTATAAAAGTGGTTTTAATATGTGAATTTCAGGAATTTAGTTTTAGGCTGGGTGAGTGAATTTCATGCTCATATCTGAAGATGTCTAAGTAGCCATTGGGTCATAATTTCCTTTTAACTTTATAGTAGTTTGAAAAAGTCTTAAACTCTATTTCCAATATTCTCCTTAGTTTTGAATATACTAGAAAGAATTTCAGTTGTGCTTTGGTAGAGAGTTGCAGAACTTAGTGCCATAAAATGCAGAACTTTTTTTACTAAGAACAAAATTCAGCAGAATACCAGTAGCAAAGCCAATTTGCATAGCTCAGTTGCTCAGCAGCTCTGCTGAACCTAATTGTAATTCAATTTCCAGATTGTTACGCTAGGCCTCTCTGCATAAAATATGCAACATATAACATAACCAATGGCATGGACCTGTCTTCTTTGCTGATGATCTATTTAATTTCTTTTTTATAAAAATATGTATCAGAATAATGTAGCCAAGCTATTATAGTTATTTGTATTATATGTTTACATTGTATCACATGAATACACTTCATTAAAGACCGAGTTTAAAAAAATCCTTTCATTTTTCTGGGTTCCCAAGTGTGCCTAAAATATATATTTCTAATTTCTTTATTTCTGGTTTTCCAGAGAGAAATTGAATCCTGAAAAATGTTAGCTAGCTGCCATGTTATTTGACTATTTTACATGAAAAAGACTGCATAAGCTAATCGTGTGCAAAAGTGTATAAACATGCCTTTCAAGTCCATATGGATTTTGCAATACAGGCCCACAAGTAAATATCTTCTGTTTATAAAAACGCATACTGGAATAGCATCCCTAAATCATTGACTAGCTTGTATCCCACAAACTTAAAAACAAAAGCTTATGATAAAACGCTTGCTTAAGATTCTCCCCTTTACTTTTAAACAGCCTTGCCGCCCTGTTTCATGGGTTATTTAAGCAGTAGCAATGGAGAGTTGAGTAGAATGGCTTATAAAGGTGTGTATTATGTTTTATGAATAATTTCCAGATGTCATGTTTTAGGTATAAAGACTCCTCTACGGGAAGCTGTACACAGAAACAACATGGATGTTACAATTTTATCAGGACAATGCAAGTAGATTTCAGCAAGGTTGGTTCCAACTCATCTGTGATAAATGAGAAGATAAGGCAATCAGTGCACACCATGACACTCTGTGCAGCTAGTTAGGCACACTTCAGAACTATTCCGGTGTGCTCACAAAGCTTATGAGTCTTCCATGGGGGTGTCTCAATATAAATACATCCTTCATGGTGGCCACTAGTAATGCAGGAATTGCCTCTGTAAGACTTAACCTAGGTCAGATATAAATAATAGATGTTAAGAGTTAGCTCTGGTACCGGGGCTGTGTTCCAGGCAGTGTGTTTCAGTCGGGTCAAAAGAATTTATTTTCCCTTTTTTTCTTGCTTGCGTAGTTCCTCTGCTTGAAAAATACCTGCAAAATTCCATCACACCTTTGCGGGGACCAGTTTGGGTCTCTAAGGGAGAAGGTTTCAGCCCCTCAGGAGCTAAGATGTACATCCAAGGAGTTCTTTTGGCCTTGTACCAACGTTTAAAGTCTGCAAAAAAATATTATAAACAGGTGAGTCAATCCTCTTTAAAAACTGTTTTATTATGTGTTTTTAAATGTACTTGATTGTATAAAAGCAGTGATTGGCATTGTGTCATAAAAAAACTGTGACATGTATTTTGTGAGCTCTTTGCTCATTAGGGAGCCAAAATGCTGCTTCTGTAATCTCAAAGCCAACAATAATGGGGCTAATTGTATCTGTCTTTTGGTATGGGATGTCATATGTCTCATCTTTTCTTGCTACATACTGTGCAAAGCAAAGGCAACTTCTTATGAAGAAATTCTATAGACAGTTCTTAAATAAGAAAATGAATAGCTACTAAGTCATTTGAAGGTTTAAATGTTCAGTCCTCGCTCCCAGTATGAATTCAGAATTGCTGTTGTAGAAGTTGGGCTAAAATATAACTAATTGTATTCTGGGAAATGAAATTGTAAATAAACTTCATGTCAAAAGTAACTTATCTCATTTATGCTTATTTAATTTGTATGTTTCCAAACCTGAAAGTATAGAAATAGAATTAATGTATTTGAATTAGGTTTAAGTAAATTTTGTTGTTTAATTCCTGAGCGTTTATTCTATAATTGTGAGTGTGTATGTAAAGACTCTAATATTTTTATAACTACTTTCAGGGACTCTGACTTATTTTAAAGTAGAATTCATATGTCAAAACAGAATGATTGATACCATTTAAAAAATAGAAATGGAGTTGCCACATTTTTAGAATCCTCTTTGGATTTATTCTTAAAAAGTTAAGACAACATTTTTCTACGTTAAATAAGAGCTAGGTTTTACATTTCTAACTGGGAGGTTTCAGTTTAGAACTGGACTCATTATCTCAGGTCACAGGCTGCTGAAAAATGAATATTTTGAAAGCATCATGCTATTAATCTCTGTGTGCAGGGGGGAGGGGTGGTGGGAATGGGATTCAGGCTCAGTGTTCACAGAGCACCTCCTGCTGTCTGGTTTGGAAAAGAACAACTAGCATTGATGAGGAAATTCTTGTACTAAGGTGCCCAGAACTGGCAAGAAACAGCTTCCCGTGAGAAACTTTAATTCTCGAAATGCAGTTGGTTTGTCGAGTTAATACATTTCAGTGAATCTATAAGGGAGACTAATAATGATCATAGATAAGGCTATTTATAATAATAAGTATAACAAAAGAAAAATCCAACTTATTTTAAATACTTTGTTAAGCTGATATATGTAAAAACTAATGTGAAATATATTTTATTGTATTTAGATTAAGTCACTTAAAAATATTATTTAACCTTTACAGTTAAGTGATATTGTATAATGGATTGTGACCAATTTAATTACAATCACTTATTTGATATTAAATGGTTTGATTCCACTGATTAGTCAGTTTAAAATTATTTAATGTTAAAGAAAACATGAGACCATTCTCCAATTCAAGAAAAGCACTGTTTTCATCAAACCTAAAAACACTTAAACATTTTCTAAATTTTATTAAAAGTGAGAGTGTTAGAGATAAAACAGCTCAGGATAGTTGTGGCATTTTTTTCTTCCATTTAAAATTTAAAGAGAGAAATAGTTGTATGAAATTGAAAAGTGCTCTGTGTATTATGAGAAAGAAAAATGCTTTAGGCATGATAGTTTTGAATGTAAAGGTTTCTTTATGACTCAAAATTGATAAAAAACATTTTATTAAAATAAATATTACATGTAAATATGAACAAAATTAATATTTTTAACATCTCTGAAATTATCTGTATCATCATTATGCTAAATTTAGAAATACATAAGAACCTAGGTTCTTTGCCATTCCTAAACAAACCTTTTTCCTTTCGTTAAATTGTTATAGCTTAAAACTTTGCACTTAGGAATTTTAATATGCTACTTGTTTAAATTTTGTTTTAAAATATAGAACTGGAGAAGAAGAAATAGGTATTTGCATAGTATGCAATCTATGCAAATATCTGTTTCTTTAGATATTCTCAATTACATGTATTTTTGAGTTTTCCTTTGCATTATTATATTGTAACCTAATTAAAAATTTTTGCAATTTTTAGAAAAGTCACTGTAGTGGTAGCAATATCAGGTCATTGGTGGTTAAGTGTTAAGCCAGGCAATAGCTGTATTTGTCAGTAGGACTTCTTAGCAAATATTTCTCTCAGCATTAATGAACTTTATTTGAACTGCATTTACTTCATTTGACCTTAGGGACAGCCTTTTCTATTTAGCTTTATAAAAGATTGTGTTAAGGAATCATTAGATAGGTAAAATGGGGATGGATGATGCTTCCTATTTCTTTAATGAATCTAAGCTTATAAATTATAGGGTTACATGAACTCTTAATATCATTTCCATCCGTTCCACTTCTGAGATCATACATAAAAACAATATTGTTTTGCTGATTTCTGTCAAAAGATTGTAGACTTTCATTGCTGTTTTGGAATCTCCACAGGAAATTTCTGTTGAGTAAACTGTGATGATGTCGCTTCAGAAGAAAAGTCAGAACTTACTGGTTTTATATTTATGAACTGAATCATTTTTAAATTTTTAACTTTAACCTGGTTATTATAGCATGCAACTGAATTAAGTGAAACCCACTAATTAGTGTGGTCTTAAATATATACTGACTCGTATATATAAAATGTGGTATTTTCAGTACAGCATAAAGTCACTTACTCTTACATTTTCACATTTATTTTCTTAAAAGTGGGAACATCTTAGAAATTGCTCACAGCTAAGCAGAATCTATTAAATTGGTAATTTTTGGAGTAGCATAAATGAGTTCATATGAAATGCAGTTAACACTTTCAGAGACAGGGCCTGTTCCATCTCATTAGCATTCTCGTTCTGTCGCGGTGCTGTTGGTGGGGGTGTTGAAGTAGGAATGCCATTGTGTCGAGTGCCAGTGTTTGGGGACAAACACTGCTGTGGAAGGAACGTGTGAAAAGGCCACAGTCCTGTCAGTGAATGAGGAAGGCTGTGCTTTCTGTGTGCTTCAAGCAGGGAAGCTGTCATTCATAGGCCTAACACAGCTAAACAGAGGCCAAAACACAAGCCTGCACTACCTTTTAAAATGATATTAGTGATTTTTAAACATGATCTTCTTTATTTATGATCCTATATAGAGCTTTTAGTTGCTGTCAGTAAACAAAATATATGTCAGTCTGTGCAGAAACACTGTAGAGATGCATAAAAGTTTATGGAACTGTGCCAGGAGACTATATAAATAATGATTCGGGATAGCTGGTCTTTAGTACAAGTGAGATTTTTTTGGGAAACATTCATTTCTAGAAATGTCTTCCTGATTTTGATCCTGCTTTGATTTTTTTCCTGCCAACCAACAGAATTCTTGGAGACTTTTTTTACGTAATGAATGCATAGCACTCTTCTTTTAAAACACTAGTTTGTACAAGAGGTCATAAACATATAGTTTTAGTCATTTAAAATGTTTACAGAATAGCCTAACAGTTGTTATAGCTTGCTTAGTGATTTCTGAAATTCAGAGAGAAACAAAGAATATTTAATTGTAATATCTTAACAACCCCCATCTTAATTATGAAAAAAGCCATAGTCCCTTTGGTAGTTAAGACATAAACTAACTTGCGGAATTTTTAATTCTACTTCTTATTTTCAGCTCTCTCGAAAGAAATGATCAACTTTGAAATTAAATTTTAGTTTGTTTGATTACTTAAAAAAAAAACCCTCAAATATTTCTTACAATCTTGGGGCATTTTCTAAACTTTGGCATTATGTAGAAAAAAACTGTCAATTTTCAATTATATCTGAAGCTTCAGTTTTATTTTTATGATTTTAATTTGGAAATACTAACTGGGCTATTTCTAACAGATCAATAGTCATAAAGTTTGTTGAAAAGTATAATTTTCTGCCTAAGTGATTTAAGTTATTAAGGCATATAGTCTTTTTTTGTTTGTTAATTTAAGCAGGGTACTTTTTTGAATGCTATTGTATGCTGCTTCTAAATTCTCCATATTTGTTGCTTTGAGTTTAAAAATCTCAGACACTAAATCTATTTCAAAATTAGGTTTTACCTTTTAAGCTGCAACTGTACTGTAACTTTATAATTAGATGAAGAACTTCAGCATATATTGATTTTTCAGTTTAAAACTGAAATGTACTTTATTATTACATGAAATTAACCTCTACCAAAGCCCTTAGCTTTTATTAAAAAAAAAATTATGTTAGTGTTGGTTCACTTTACATACACTTTCAGGAAATTTGATACTTAGATATCAAATCAATAATAAAATATAATTCTACTCAGATTAGAATTACTATTCAGAATATACTTGAATTACATTTAGTGCTAACAGATTTTGTTTATTGCAAAATGTATTTTTAAAGGAATCTTACCATTTCTTAATTTTCTATAAGAAAGTATTGAAAGTTTGTCTTTTCAGATTGTCTTTCCAGTTTGTGTTGTGTCTTAGAGCAATCAAAATCATTTATTGGTCTTTCTACACATTACTGAAATAATCACTATTTCTGTTTCATTTTTATGTATACTTTGTGTAATATGCCAGCTACTTTTTTCCAGCTTTATTGAGAAATAATTGACATATGCAGGTGTGTAAGTTCAAGGAGTACAATGTAATGATTTGGTACACATATACTGCAAAGTGATTACCACAGTAGGGTTAGCTAACACTTCCATCACCTTACAGAATTACTATTTCTTTTTTTGTGGTGAGAACAGTTGAGATATATTATTTTAACAGCTTTCAAGTATATAATACAGTATTGTTAACTGTAGTCACTTGCTGTGCATTAGATTCCTATTCATATGTACATTAAAAATTGGGCTGTTTTCTTGGTTTACCCTTCCTGAGGCAATATCAAAAAATATTTCAGTTTTGAATTGCTTGATGTCCTCAGAAACCTTGGAACAAAACTACAAGATATAAATATAACTTACTATTAAAAACATTACAGTAGCATTGCAAATGTTGCAAAATGAAGTCTTCTCTGCAGGTTCTGAAAGGTAATTTTTTAGAATGTTAGGTTGATTGTAGATCTGAGAGATAGTGGCATTTTTTTCCCCCTGAAACCAAGCTGCATTCTAGTTACTTGAAGTATTTTAAGAACCTTAAACTTGTGTCTTTTTCTAAGTGTCATGCTTTGAGCAGGCCTAACATCAGTTAAATGAAGTGAAAATTGCATTCTTTTCTTGATAGAGATGAAAATGGATTTCTGGTCATGAAATAGATGTAGTTGTCACTTTTTAAAAAAGGTGTCAGCAGTTTGCTTCAGCGAGTAAGGTGCCAATTCAGTATGGCAGTAAACTTGTGATCTGAGCAATCAATAAAATGCTTCAATAACTTCTGCTTCATTACACTTATAATAAGAGGCTATAGATCCATGGCACATAAAATGTTGATAAAGAGGCTATGTTGGGGCCGACTGTGACAATTTTCTTGAAAGTACAGTAAGTGCAATATTGCCATCTAGAGTTTGTGCATAGGTAATTATTACAAAGGGAAAAAACTGACAATGAGATAAAACAAGAAATGTTATTGAAATACTGTTTATTTTTCGTCATTAATCCATGGCTCATTTATCTTCATGGGACATTTCATTCAATTTGTTTTAAAGATGTTTATGTCATGAGAAAAAATTTCAAATCTGTATTTTTCTCTAACTCTTTTATAATTATACTACCAAATGTCAAATATGTATCTCCAGTTCAAAATTGAACTTTTTACCATAAAAACTATTTATTACATAAGTCCCTTTGTAAAAAGATGAACTTAAAGATTTTTATTTTTTTTGTTGCAATTTGGTTATATAAAACAGGGAGCTCTATTTACCTCTCAGTTTGCTACCTTTCAGTTTAAAAGCTTTTATTTGTTAATATTAAACACTCCTAAAATAAAGGCCAACTTATGTTAAAAATAGTATTTTAAAATAATTATATAAGAGGATAGAATTTCATAATGTGATTATGATCATTTTAATGACTAAGTTCCATTTGGGGATTATCTAAGACTATGTCTTCATTTTTAAATCAACATTTTTAATTGAAAAATTATTTAATTTTATAATATTTTGAATGAATTAGTATGAAAAATACATTTTTAAACTAAGCATTATTGAGTTCTTTCTCTCTGAACTTGTGACTAAAAATGCCAGTTGTATAATAGAAAAAATTCAGATCTACATTTAAGTGTTTTATGATACTTAATATAAGGTAAAGTTGATATAGACAACAATAAGGAACATTAACTAATGAGGGAAGGCTATTACTTTTATTCTTCCAAATTTTTCAATTTGAAAAGATAGCTTTTAAAAATAAGTTATAGACCCCAGCCTTCAGATTTTACTGAGAACAATAATTTTGCATTAATATATTAGTAATACATTCCCCTAATATTATTCTTTTTAAATATTTTCTGTTCTCATGTCTATGTGTGAATGACTTCTATAATTGTAAAAAATAAGAATGATTATAACATTTATTTTCCTTTTTGATCAAAGTTTTGTCCTCAAACGTCCTAGCAGTGTATTATCTCTACTTATATTTAAGACAACTCTTTAACTAGATGAAGCGCTCTTATTTTGAAATTTTTAATCGTATTGCATAGCAAATGTTGCATTTTAAAGCCTCCAATAACTATAGAATTGTTCTGGTAAAGGAAGTGAAAGTAGACCTGACAAATTTTCTTTAAATTACTCAACCACCTATTGGTATTATTGCCCATGACTCTTTTGAAATGAGAATAAATTTTATAGAGTTACAGCAGCAAAGTGAAAGAGTGAGGTTGATAGATTCTCTGAACAGTTTCAACACCCACAGGTATTATTTGTAAGAAAACAATCATGCCGAGTCTTCAGCTGGTTAGAGAGGGCATAGCATTCCATCTTCACCTGACATCCTATCTGTTCCATCAACATCCTGGGCACCCTGCCTGCCACCCCCTCCTCCCAAAACAATAATGCTCACTGAGAGGTTTGCGTGAATGGACAAGAATATGAATTTTTTCCCCTTTTCCTTGAAGAACTAAAACAGTATTGAAGACTTATTCTTAGAGGGAGGAAAACCAAATGTCTTGAGGATTGACTTGTATTTTCTAATTTTCTATTCAAATCGATCATTGTTGTCAGTGATTGTTAGTTAAAATCTTTTTTTAATCCTCACCCAAAGACATTCCCATTTTTTATAGAGAGAGAGAAAGAAGGGAGAGAGAGAGGGAGAGAACATTGATGAGAGACAAACATTGGTTCCCTCTCAAATGTGCCCCGACTGCAGACTGAACCCGAAATCCAGGCACATGCCTTGACCAGAAATTGAACCTGTGGCCTTTCGGTCCATAGGACCCTCCTCCAACCAACTGAGTCACACTGGCCAGAGCTGTTAGTTAAAAATCTTTGGTTATTAAAGCTGACTACTGGTTGATGAAAGGGAGACTCTTAAGTGTAAACATTTTGGAAATTGTTGATTCACTTTATTTTATTGAGAGACATATATTGGTTTCCTCTCACCTGTTATTAATAGCACTAGTCTGAACACACCAATAGTAACAACAAATTGCAGATTTTTAAGTAATATAATTCATTATTTGCTTATATTTTATATATGTAACAACAGATGAAAATGACATTAATTTATTACTCTCTTCAGTCAGATTTTCTCAAGTTAACGATGTCAGAAAATCTTTTCTATATTATTTCTTAAAAAACAATAAACACCCTGTTACATTTTAAAAGGATTTCAAGTTCCTAAATAAAACCAATTATGCATGGAAAAAGGATATGGTAAGTCCATTTATCAACACAACATATGTCACTGGGAAGTAAACGTTAGAAGTTCCAGGGAAGAGAATGGTAGCAGAAATAAAAAGTGCTGTAAAGATCTTAGTCTTCAGCTTTGGCAATCCACAGTTGAGTTATTTCTAGAGTTATACTGCTTAATATTCTATTTCCCATGTGGTTTAAAAATTTAATTATAATAAAAAATGTTTAGTTTCTCTGTTCCACTATCCACATTTCAAATATTCAATAGCCATATCATCACTGAAAAATCTATTGGACAGTGCTGTTCTAGAAAGAAGAAGAAATTCCATCCAGATACTGTAATTATACTCTGGCATGAGATTCTACATGCTATGGCAAACAAAATAACAAAGGCTCTTTTAACACGATCTGGGTTTAATTCAGTGTTGGGTAGATAAGGTACTCTAATTTTTACAAAACAAACAAAAATAATGTGAAAAAACACATAATCACATAGCTCACAATCTGTTTGCCATCTATACCAGGTTAATTAAATTAACCATATCTTGTTGGGTGAGAAAAGTTCTACCTACCTGAAAAAAAAAAAAGAGAGAGAGAGAGAGAGAGAACCAAAGAAACCGACTCAAATGATGAAGTATTGATTACTCCTTATTTTTGTGAGTTAACCAGGATTGAGGATATGGGAGAACTATCCAAGACTTTGACCTTAGGAAACTTACATTCTTTTAATGGAGATAAAACACACACACACACACACACACACACACACACAAAACTATTTGGAAATATACTTTGCAGATATATTTTGCAGTGTATAATTAAGTGCTAAAAATATATGGTATAGAGGCTATGTTGTATGGGGACTTAAATAAAAGAAAGATTAAAAATAGATTGAGCCCTGGCTGCTGTGGCTCAGTGGATTGAGCACCAGCCTGCAAACCGAAAGGTTGTCAGTTCAATTCCCAGTCAAGGCACATGCTTGGGTTGTGGACCAGGTCCCCGGTTAGGGGTGTTTGAGAGGCAACAGATTGATGTTTCTCTCCCTCTCTGTCTCCCTCCATCCCCCTCTTTCTAAAAATAAATTAGTAAAATCTTTAAAAAAATAGAATTAAAAATAGAATGAAAGCATTTTAAGGTTGAAACAAATTTTAGAGGCCATCTAATCCATTCGTCTTATTTTATAGGTAATATGTGTAAAAACAACAATAATGATACCTCATTGGGTTGTTGTGAGGATTAAATAGCTAATGTATATAAAACTATTAACAGCAGTACCTGGGACATAGTAAGTCATCAGTAGTTATTAGTTATCATCATCATCATCTTTATAATTATTTTTAACTTTATTGAGGTATAATTGACAAATAAAATTGTAAGATACATAAAGTATACCTTGTGGTGATTTGATATACATATACATTGTGAAAGGATTACCACCATATAGTTAATCAACATATATTTTATATATATATATATATATATATATATTTGTGAGAATATATAAGTTTGACTCAGCAAATTTCAACTATAATCATCATAGTCATTATGTTTTATATTAGAGTCTCAGGTCTTATTCACCTTATAGCTGAAAGTTTCTACCCTATTACCAACCTCTCCCTTTTCCCCCTCACTCTGTTTCTATGAATTTAACTTTTTAAAAGATTCAACATATAATATTATAGATAAGACAATTGAGATCATTTTCCAGAGTGAGATAGCAAGGCAGAATTGTAATGGGACTAGAGTGCTGTTTTTGCTGTTGAAGCAGGCTAGGTATGTTTCGTTAAGTGAACTATGGGAGGGTTTGAAAAGGAGACTTATATAGGTGGTGGCATGAATTTAGGACTAAGATATTATTTTCAATCAGATTACAATGGTTTGGCCAAAGAGTTCATTTGGTTCTTTCTGTACAATAGCTATAGTAGTGCTTAGTTGTCTTTAACTTTATTCAAAAATAGTTTTGTTAGATTGTATTGTGACAGCTGTCATATCAGCATGCATTTTAAAAAACCCATCAAAATTGGTGAAACTTTGTGTAGCCATTTTAATATTGAAGATGGAAGAAAATAAGCAACATTTTTGGCATAATATGCTTTATTATTACAAGAAAGGTAAAAACACAACTGAAACAAGAAAAGATTTGTGCAGTGAGTGGAGAAGGTGCTGTGACTCCTGCTTGGGATTTCTCACTGGACAATGCTCCACCGTCAGGTAGACCAGTTGAAGTTGATAGCAATCAAATCGAGACATCGATTGAGAACAATCAACCTTATACCACACGGGAGATAGCCAGCATACTCAAAATATCCAAATCAAGTGCTGAAAATCATTTGCACCAGCTTGGTTATGTTAATTGCTTTGATGTTTGGGTTCCACATAAGTTAAGTGGAAAAAAAAAAAACCTTCTTTATGGTATTTCTGCATGTGATTCTTTACTTAAACATAATGAAAATATTCCATTTTCAAAACAAATTGTGATGGGCGATGTAAAGTGGATACTCTATAATAATGTGTCATGGAAGAAATCATGGGGCAAGCAAAATGAACCACCACCAACCACACCAAAGGCCCGTCTTCATCCAAAGAAGGTGACGTTGTGTATATGGTGGGATTGGAAGGGAGTCCTCTATTATGTGCTCCTTCTAGAAAACCAAATGATAAGTACTGCTCCCAGTTAGACCAACTGAAAGCAGCACTCCATGAAAAGTGTGTGGAATTAGTCAACAGAAAACACATGATCTTCCATCAGTATCACGCAAGACCACGCGTTTCTTTGATGACCAGGCAAGACTGTTACAACTTGGCTGGGAAGTTCTGATTCATCTGCCATATTCACCAGACATTGCACCTTTGGATTTCCATTTATTTCAGTCTTTACGAAATTCTCACAATAGAAAAAAATTTCAGTTCCCTGGAAGACTGCAAAAGGCACCTGGAACAGGTCTTTGCTCAAAAAGAGAAAAAGTTTTGGGAAGGTGGAATTATGAGGTTGGCTGAAAGATGGCAAAAGGAGGTGGAACAGAACAGTGAATACGTTGTTCAATACAATTATTGGTGAAAATGAGAAACGTGTCTTTTATTTTACTTTAAAATGAACAAACTTTTTGGTCAACTCAATACTTGATACAAAAAAGGTTATCGGTGACCTTTGAAGGATAATGAAACCTTAGAGTGAAGGGTTAAAGATGTTGAGGAAGTAAGGGCAGTGGGTATACCTCTCAGAGGTTGAGAATGACCCATATTTTTTTTTGAGGTTCACAGTATATTAATGAAGAAATGAAAAAAGAGGATTTTGAAACCATTGGGTATATTTTACATGATTACACTTAAAATATCTCTATTAATAACCCTTCACAGCATGACATAATTTTTTTTATTTCTATCATAATTATAAAATTTGTAAAAATATTAATTCATAAACCATATAGATAGCACAGCCTGGTGATGGAACAAAAGTTTTGGACAGTTGTCTTCTTTGGTTGATTCTGTCACTGCATCTCTTTGATTGTATGTCTAACCTTATTTGGAGGTGGAAAAAGGCTAGATTTATGGCCCATTTTGAATGAGGCCAAAATTCTTTCCTGAGCCTTAGGGCTAAAGCGTCTGAGATCCTGGAGTGGCTGAGGACTGTGAATGGGGAATGAAAGTCACTGAGTTTGGAAAGCATGTGCTAGAGTAAAGAAGGAGACACATGCTTTAAGAAAGCAAATTCACACAAACACTGCACGAGATATGCAAAGAAGTATTTTTTAACTGTTGCCTAAATCTGATTTGACTTTTTGTACAAGATATTACTCACGGTAGTGGGGGAGAAGTAAAACTAAATTTCATTCAGGCCAAATAATTTAACCAATTCTTTTAAGTAACGTTCAGCTTTTTGGATAAAGAGGCTGAGACACTCATATTTCTGCTCTTCTTCTGTGTTCCCTGCAAGTGGCCATCCGAGTTTATAGGGTGTAGAAGGGGGTCAGTCACAGCTGGGGTTGTTCCTCTACAGGTGCACAAAGAGCAAGAGGGAGTCGTTTTAAGGAATGAATGACTAGATTCTTCTCAACTTCCATGTGTACTTGTTACTAAAATTATCCTGCCGAAGAACATGGCGCTGTGTGCCATGGGTCCTTTCCCAGCAAAGCTGCCTCTTCCTCACTGGAATCTGCTCTGGTGCTTCATCCTGGAGTGTAAAACTGTCCAGGGATCAAACAAAGGGACATTTTATAAAATCAGTGCCATAAACTTCTTGTAGGGCTCTGAACCTCTCCTTGTCGTTATTCATATATATGTTTCTGTTAAGGAAGAAATGAGATAGAAATATGTATTGGAGAAGAAAAAACAACCTGTAACCTTTCTGATTGTTAAATAAGAGCTTTTTCATATATTTAAAAAATGGATGATAATTGATATAAAATTGTTTTGGTATTTAATCTCACTGGATAGATTGGAAAGACAAAATTTATTTAGTAATGTCAATATTTATAATATGCCAGGAAAGACACCCCTTGCAACTGTTGTTAAACTAATGATAATAAAGTTTTAAATGTCAACTTAAAATGTTAGTACATAGTTTTCTAAGTTCTTCTAGGTAGTGTGTGAGTAAAATATTTGGAGTTTTCATGGTGTCATGAAAGGAAAATAAAGGAAAGTGAGCCTTTCAGCAACATGGTCTCCAGCCACTGAGTTTTCACTGGTGTCGTCCATTGCTGAGATCTGTAGATGATATAACTCCTGAACTGCTGGCTGCCTTCTGCTTGGGCAGGAGTGCTCCCTGAAGCTTTAGCCTTAGCATGTCTCTCCTTAAGTTTCTACCACATTCTTCATCTTGTCCAAGGCCTAAGCAGGTCACCATGCAGCCTCTGCAGTGCAGTCCCTTGTGGGTGTTTGGGCCCTTAATATTTGTGCTCCTTTTTGCTAACAACTTTCTACCTTTTGTTTCCTGAGGGGCCCTGTGAGAATCAGTAGCTCTTCTCTACACCCAAACTGACAACACTCGGGAAAGCCTCCTGCACACTATTGCATTCCTAGGCTCTGTGGGTCCACCCCCCTTACTTCTGCTCAAGGCTGGTGAAGGGGTGAGGCTCAATACAGTCACCTTCAGAGATACTAAGTGGGAGTCTATATGGAAGCCTTTGTCCTTAGTCTTCTCCTCAACTTACCTGACGTACCTGACACTCTCTGGGCCAAAGGTGGGAGGTGTTAGTCCAAACCCTATGTATCTCAGCTCTCCCTCCTCTCCCATCCACCCAACACTTCCTGTCCTACCTCGTTCTTACTTCTTTTCCTTATAATCCCTTGAAACCAACAGGGGTGAACTTGGAGCTTTATGCCTCTCCTACATTGGTGGCTTTCAAATGTCTATGACTGAAATCCATAGTAAGAAATATAGTTCATATCATAATCTACAGTAAAAACATACATTTTCCTTTGCATTATATACATGCCCTTTCACACATGTCTATACAACAAGATTTAACCTTACCACATGTGAGGCACTGTTAAAATGTTGGTGTGGACCTGTGAAATTGATGTTATAGCTTACCAATGTATAGAATGAGGGCTATATCATCCTGTACAACTTAATATGGCTTTTTAAATTGTGATAGTTCCCCAATATTCTATTATTAAGTTTTCAAACATACAGAAATGTTGAGAGAATTTTATGGTGAGCACCAATATTTCTACCATGTAAAATCTAGTATTAACATTTTATTGTACTTAATTTATCAAATGGCTATTAATCTAATCATCTCTGTATTTATAAGCCATTTTGATGCATTTCAAAGTAGTTTCAGACACCATGTACTTTTTCCTTTCTCTCTTTTCCATTCTTTCTTTCCTCTTCCTTTTTCCTTCTCCTCCCCTCCCCTTGACTCCCTCCTTCTCTCCCTCCCTCCCTCCATTTTAAGCTGGCATATGCTGTGATTGCTTTGTGTCTGGGATGTACTAGGTTGTTGACTATCTTGAATATTATTGTAAGCTAGAGGTGGAATAGAAACACAAAGCCGTGAGCAGAACTAAAGCCACAGGCCTGCTGGGCTCCTGGTTGGAAGTAATCCATCGTGTCTACTGAAGCATAACAGGGACTTAAAAGGCTCTCTGTGAGGTGAGGTTCTGGGACCTGGTTCACTGTGTGAAGGCAGTGGCAGGGTTTCCAGTCTTCTCAACCCTCATCTTAGTCTAGCTCAGGAAAACCGGCTGAAGAAATTTGCAGACCTATTGATAGGAACAATGGATTTATAGAGACCTCTGGGCTTAGGGAATGAAAGAGGAACAGAAAGAGACAGTTTGATTTCTCAGAACTGAGCCAGCCACCTGCTGCTTCTGTGATTGGATGTACTATCCATACAGCACTAGAGAGTAGGAGAAGCAAACACATTTTTGGAACTTGTTTTTGCATTGGAAGCAGTGAGCTAGTTGGAGACAATTAAAGCATTGCCGAACAGGGAGGGAGGACTACTCAAGAAGGATGCTCAACAAGGGTTAAATTTCAGTAAGGATGAAAGTGAACTCACAAGGAAGGCAACACATTCAAGAACAATGGTGACCTTATAAATTGATAAAACAGAAATTTATCGATTTAATTGATTTTCTATTTTTTAGTCTGCCTTTCACTTTATGGATTTCTTTTTAATTATTCTTCTCTGCTTATGTAGGGTTTTATTGATTTTCCTTTTTCAAGTTTCTTAAAGTAAAAGTTGAGATTGTTGTTTTTAGATCTTTCTGCTTTTCTAATATAAGCATCTAATGCTAAATTTCCCTCAAAGCATTGGTTTATCCATCAAATTTCAATATTCTGACTTTTCATGTCAAAAGATTAAAATGTTTACTTGCGATTTTCCCATCTTTATTTGGAAGTGTGTTTTAAATTTCTAATTATTTGGGGATTTCTACATAACTTTCTGCTATTGATTTCTTGTTAACTTCTGTTGTGGCCAGAGACTATACTCTGTTTAATTTTCTTTGGAATATGGTCCAAATGAATGTGCCATGTATGTTCCACTTTGTTAGGGGTGTTCTATAAATGTCAGTTTACTCAAGCTGCTTAATATCATTGTTGCTTGAATTTTTCCTTATCGTTGCTGTAACTGTGGTTTTGTTTATTTCTCCTTGAAGTTCTGTTAATGGAGTCATATACATTTAGGATTGTTACATTTTCTTGGTGAATTGACTTTTAAAATATCATTATAAAATGTTCCTCTTTATTCCTGGTAATATTCTTTGTTCTGAAGTCTACTTCTTTTTATACTAATATAGCTAATCCACTTTTCCTTTTACTTGAGTTATCACGAAACATTGTTTCCTATCCTCTTACTTTTAACTCCTCTGTGTTTTTACATTTAAAGTGTTTCTTGCAGAAAGAATATATTTGTGTCTTGCTCTTTTCCTCTGATATGACAATCTCTTTCTTTTAATTGGAGTGTTCAGACCATTTATGTTTAATATAATTATTGATATGATTGGATTTGATTTTGTCACTTCAGTTCTGTTTGTTTCATTTGTTCTTTTTTCCTTTATCTCTTCTAAATTAAATGTTCTTTTAATCATTTCACTTTATAATCTATCATAGGCTTATAATATATCTTTATTTTGTTTTATGTGTATGAGTGTATGTGTAGTTGCTCTAGGATTTATCAGATACATATTTAATTTTTCATAATCTTCATTAAATATCATTTATTACTTCATTATAACCTAAGAAATGTATATCAATATATTTCCATTTATCTCTCCTGTTCTTTGTGCTGCTACTGTTAAATATTTCATTGTTTGAAAATAAAGAGAACTAAAAAAGACATTTCCATCCCATACAGGAGAATGGGAAACACAAAGCTGGAAAAGAGTGTGGTACGATCATTAGAAAGCAGTGAGATGACTTAATTTAAGAAGAAATCCTAGTATAAAGGAATGAGGAGAAATAAATTTGAACTGTTAAGAGAGTCTTGTTGATGGAAGAATGTAAGTGGAAAGATAGTGTTTATATAATTTCCTCTTATATTTGAAATTCTGAAACTAACTGCCTTAATCCCTGGCAAACAGTTGTAGCTGCAGCTTTCTTCTCTAACAGCTTTTTATGGAATTGGAGGTGATTTGTTCCCTAGTTCAGTCTAATGGTTACCATAGGAATAGTTAGTTCTAAATAAGTAAAACAGAGAAAAAGAACTGGAAAAATAGCCCGCAGACTAAAATATGTGTAACAAATCCAGGAAAAGAGGAGGGAGAATTTTTAAGAAACAAAGGCCAAAACTTTGATAAATATTAAAACCCAACAGATCAAGAAGCTCAACAAATCCCAAGCAGATAAGTCCTCCCCACCCCAATAAAAACATAAAAGACACATAATAATCAAATTGTAAAAAAATGTGCTGTGTATATAAAATCTTAAAAGCAGTAGAAATAAACCTCATAACATCAGGAGAAACTCAGATAAGAAGGCTATCCAAAGTCACCTCAGAAACTTGTATTAGCCAAAAAAACAACAGGACAGCGCTTAAAGTTTGAACGATGTGGAGAAAAGGAAACGCTTGTGCACTGTTGATAGGAATGTAAGTTGGTGCAACCACTATGGAAAACAGTATGGAGGTTCCTCAAAAAATTAAAAATAGAACTACAATATGATCCTGCAATTCCACTTCTGGGTATTCATCCAAAGAAAATGAAAACACTAACTTGGAAAGGTATATGAACATCAGGTTTATTACAGCACCTACAATAGCCAAGATAGGGAAGTAACCTAAGTGTCTATAGACACATGATTGGATAAAGACACTGTGTTATGTATGTACAGTATTCCCTCACTCACTGTGGGTATTATGTTCTAGACGCCCACCCCCACCCCTGGGATAGGTGAAAATCCGCGAAGTTGGAACCTTACATTTATTTTAGTATTTATATTTATTTTAAGGCTGTAGAAACCCTTCCCACACACTTATAAGCCATTCCCAGTCCCTTATTAACCTTTCCCACTCCCTTATTAACCTTTTCCACACCTTTATAAACACTAATTATGTTCTTAAACATATTCTACACTCTTAAACTTAAGTAACTTTAACAACATACATGTACAGTACTGCAAAATCTTGCAATATAGTGAAAAATCCATGATAAATAAATATAATATTTTTAAAAATCCCGCCATACATTGAGGCCACGATAAGTTAATTGCGACATAGCGAGGGACTACTGTATACACATCCCAATTCTTTAGCACCATCTCAGGCATGGGGGCTGGAGCACTGTGATTCCAGGTTAAAGTTTGTGTAGGCTTGTCCTTGTTGTGATCACTTTTCCCTGCTTCTTCAAGTCATGCATGAGAATCAACCTTATTACTTTAAAGTGGCAGCTCATGTGCTAGTCAATTTATATATATATATATATATATATATATATATATATATATATATATATAATATACATACAGTGGAATACTACTCAGCCATAGAAAAGATGAAATCTTGTCATTTATGACAACATGGATGGACCTTGAGGTTATAATGCTAAGTGAAATAAGTCAAAGACAAATACTGTATAATCTCTTTGTATGTGGGATCTAAAAAATAAAACAAGCTCATGAATGTGAGAACAAGTTGGTGATTGTAAGAGGTGTTGCTGGAGGGTGGGAGAAATGGGTGAACTGGTTGTATTTTTTAGTTTAAATAAATTGAGTAAAAAGAAGCATTTTTTACAATACAAGAGGTATTTTTTTTTTCAAATTTGGGAGAAAACAGTGTTAATATCAAAAATAGTTTCATCAAGAAAAACTATCAGCTACTAATTTTTATTAGAAACTAATTTCTAGATAAATATTACTCATTATGTGTTTCAGAGAATCTTCCAAATGTTTCAGCAATTATACATATGAATCTTTATTGAGTGTTTTATATGTGGTATGAATTTTGTGTGAACAATGTCACTTATGTCAGGGAAATAAAACCATTTTCACTTTTGATTTTGACATGGATTTCTTAGAGTATAGGAATATTGGTATCAAGCCTTCACCCTTTCTGTTTACTTAAAGATTATGGCATACCTTCAGAGTCATACTTCATTCTTTGCCAAGTCAGTATTCTGACTTACTAACATGGGTACTTCAGTCAGATTGCCCGTGTTCAAATTCAAGCTCTACTATTTAACCAGCTCCATTGCCTTGGGCAAGTTAGTTAACCTCTGTTTTTCAGTTTACTCATTTATGAAATGGGGATAATAATAGGGTTGTTATGAGATAGTACTTGAAAAGACTTACAAATGAGATAATGCTTAAAAATGGTAGTATATATCTGTGCTTAGAACAATACCTGGCACATCGAAAACACTATTTTATCATCTCTTTTCTCATGTTCAATGAGTTGCCATCTTTATTGAGCATCGTGCCTTATTCTTAGCTGGCACTCGATATATACTTGTTTATGAACCAGTGAAAAAGTAAAAACACTTGTTTAAAGTTTTCTTTTAGAAAAGGCCTGATTCTTTAACTAAACTTAACTCTTTAGGCACCTTTCTTTCAATGATCTATTTGGATGCACTCAATATACCTTCAATACTCTCAAGTAATTTCCAAGCTTGACAACATTGGAATCACATAGATTTCACCTCTGCTTGATTGATACTTAGCTGATTTGTGGCAGGATCAAGAGTCTAGTTTATCAAAAATGTTCTAGAGACTATTCTGATTCTCAGCTAGTTTTAAGTATCATGAGAGTCTTCTCTATTTTCTTTAAACATTTCTGAGGTTAGTTTAAAAAAATCTTTTAAACACGACTTTATCCCCTCTAGCATCTTTTAACAGGTTGTGCATTCTTTTGAAGATTTAATTTCACATATAAATAATTTTTAATTTAAATTAATTATAATTTTTTCATATATATATATATTTTTAACTCTATAAATTGTTTGTTTCTAATCTATCATTGAATAATATTTATTACTTCATTATGATCTAAGAAATGTATACCAATATATTTCCATTTATCTCTCCTGTTCTTTGTTCTGTACTGTTATATATTTATGTCTAATGTGGGCTGTGTGTGTGTATGTGTGTGAGCATGTGTGGGTTTCTTTAGGACCATCCCAGGCATGGGGGCTGGCTAGCCTTTGGAGCACTGTGGCTCCAGTTAAGGCTTTTTGAGACTTGTCCTTGTTGTGGTCACTCCTTCCCTGCTTCTTCAAGCCGTGCATGAGAATCAGCCTTATTGCTTTAAGTGCCAACTCGCATGCTCGGAAAACTTTGCTATTCAATTTCAGCAAAATTACCCACCAAATTCTACTGAAAATCAGGACCCTGCCATAGAATTGGGATGTTGTCCAGGTTTGGTGCACAACCCAGACACCAGTTGGTTGGAGTGCAGGAAAGGGGATAAAGTGGAAATTTTAGTTAAAAATGAGGATATAGGTTTTAAGTACTTCTGAAAATGTTATTCAAAGTTATATTCGAAATTTTTAATCCTTTCCAACCTATCATCTGTTACATCTTATTGTGACTTTTTATAAAAGTATGCTGATATCATAAAAGATAAAATTTAGCTCTTAAAGCCCTCCACAAATGTCATTAGACACTGGACAGTAAATATAGTCCAAATAACCTGATATCATGAAATATAAAAATCAAGGCAGCATTGGAATGACAATAGCTTTTTAAAAAAAGTGATGTCCGTTTAAGGCAAACAGTCTTTTGTTGCATTTAGGTAGTGACTGGAAATTAGAAACATAGAAGATACGACTTGAAAAGGAAGTCATTGCTGTAAGCCTTTTCCTTTAAACATTTATTCTTAGAGTATTAAGAGAAAAGCTTTTGGAGAGAAGAGTAACAATGGTGATGATTATTATGTTACCTTGTAATTTTGTACCAATTGCATTAATTTCCTGGAGTTTTGGCTTTTTAAAGAACTTTACTACACATTAGAAATGCTTTCTCTTATTTCTCTTCCTATATCCTCATTAATTAAAAGCTATCTATAATCATACCTGTGTATTTTCTGCTTTGGCAATATTTATATTATGATTGATTTTTTTTCTAAGTAAAATACTAAGAAACAAAAATGCAGTATGAAAACTTTATTTAGTGGGAACAAATTTTACAGAGGATTTATTTCTGAATCTTGTAATGCTTATATTTCTTCAAAAATCTAACAGATTTTCAAATAATGGCCAATCGATAAATACAGGTTGAACACACACAACATTTGAAAGAAGACATCGACAGAGATATAGAATATACTTTATAAAAGGAGCTATTAGCTGAAGTCTACTTACATGTTATTTCTCTACTAAATTGTTTTATATAAAAATGAAATAGCATTGCTTTAGTGACTTTTATATTTTAAAGGAAGAAGAAACCCATATAACATATATATGTTGGATCATTTAAAACAGTATGTGTTTCACGACTTCTTATATTTGAAGTATCCTGTCTTATAGTAAATAACTACTCTTTCAAGCATGTACTTGCCTTAAACAGAATAGTTTCAGTGCACAGTCACTGGAATGACACATGTAGATGTGCATTATTTTTCTATGTAAGACATGGTTTCTAGTGACAGCTTGTAAATCTTTTCTTACAGAGTTACATCTGTTTTTTTCTCACTTGTCTACTTAGCAGATGGATCATATGGATTACTTTGTGCTGTTCTTTTGTACACATACGTACTTTTCCCATTTGTGATGTTTATTCACTAAGACAAGTTTTCAAAATCTACTTTAGTTGTTTCCACCTCTCCAGATCAGAAAATCTAACACAGAGTTTTTTCAGTTTGACTTAAAACAATTTTGAAGTTTATATATTTCAGCTTGCATTTACAAATAGACCTACCCATTTTCAAATGTAAAAATCAGCACAGATCAAAAGTAAAGACATATTCACCTACTTCTTGCCATAATTTATTTGTCTTTGCGTGGAAATGAGCCTTGTTTGTTTTGGGAACTTCTGTGTAATGTTAACATTTGAGTCTGCTACCCCATCTCCCTTTTCCAGCCTCCACCCTCCCGTTTATAATGTTGTTTCTGAGGGAAACGTGTTTTGAATCTCATGCTAATTAATAAAGACATCAATTGAAACAAAATTTACTTGTACTGTTAAATAGAAAAAAAAAAAGATTTAGATCCAAAGGCTGAGAGATGAGTCGAATTATTTTACCACTGTGCAAGGTATAATCTGATTTGTGCTTTAAAACGACCACTGAGAGTGGACGCTGGAACCCCAGTCAGCACTGGCTTGCACCTGAGGTTCGGGTGAGGGAAAATGGGACAGGTGTTTTAAAACCAAAGGCCACACACCATCTCTGTCCACTTGTGGCAGCTAAGTCTTGAGAGGCTAGGCTAGGACTCCCTGGGCTTGATTATGAGATAAGGGCTGGATGGCTAGAGGGAGTTCTTACTGCATATAGCTCCCTGAGCTGATCCAGCAGGAAGTTTGGTTTTATGACATAGACTTAGGACATTCCAGCAGAAATGAGGTCTGCAGTGGCTAGTGGCCAGGTTGGGGTTCTTCAGCACTTTGGATTCTGAGGTGTAGATCTTCCCCTTCTACAAACAGATACCGTCTACGACTGCAGCGAAGTCAGAGTTCTTCTCTAGGGTACGTAGTAGGATCGCAACTCATCCATGGATTCCGAGATCTGAGTTCAAGCGTTAACAGACTTTTACAGCATAAATTCACCTCAACTTTTTTGTATGTATAAATTAAAATTAATCATTGATTTTAAGCTTTTATAAGCATTTGTAAACTTCTCCATGGGTCTAGTCCTGTGTCTGGCAATCATCTCTCCATTTCTATCTTCTATTATATTTTCCTCTGCCACAAGGGGCAAATATAATAGTTACAGTTTCTTTCCACCTAGATTAGCAGGAATTCCAGGGTTTCCTCTGGAATTCTCCCCTTTTGAAGTTTCTTAATTTTCTTTCTTATTATAACACATCTCGGCATTAGTGAAGCTGTACAACAGCTGTAATACCTCTAAAGGGAAGGGGTCAGGAACTCCATCATGTTCTGCCCTCCACAGATAAGATTGCATGACATGCTTCTCCCTCAACAGTACTATTCCCCTCAGGTTTATGAAACTTAACAAGGGGCACCCCAGAGCTTCTTTCCAGAACAAAAAAGGAGATTTGCTCCCTTTATTTTTAGGCAGAGAAGAGGCTGACAAGCTTAAAATGGCAACTAAAAAAAAAATCAAAACATTTTGGCTAATGGGGCATTTTGTGAGTACACATACATAACACACACATAATGTTTTGCATATATATCATATCCATACACACACAAAACATATATCATGAACTTTAGATTGCTAGTATTGAACAAAAATTTATATTTTAGTTGTTTGGACATGCTTGAATTCTCTTTAGGCAAATTAAATTTTTTAAATGTGGGACTTTTAACCCTATTTGGATGTGGATATGATGGAAGAATACATCTATATAAGTTAAATATATAACTATTAAAATATTTTGCTTAATTTTTATATTATGAACATTTTGCAATATTAAATATATATTTTTATCTTTATATCTCTATATTTAATTGCACGTGTTCACAGTAATTTATTTCATATATTAAAGGTAAGAGACAAATTACCCTAAATTAGCATATCTCTTAAATTTAGCTGCATTGTATAGCAAACAATATCCTTTTCCTTCGTAAGGAAATTTATATCTGAACTAAAGTGATGAAAACATATTTCTGTTATCTTATTTGTAACCTGTAATTTCTGATGACCAATTTAAGGTATATTGTCTCGTTAAATGACATTAAATTAGACCTCAGTCGTCTGTTTCCTGTCACTTCCTATTAATTTGCACTTGTTCATCAATCCTTGGGGGAAATCAAAGCCTGTGTGGCTCTCCTTGATTTGCATAATGCTCAGTGAGGGCGTGGTCAGGAGGCACCACCCCCTCTCCCCACAGACTGACATTCTTTTGCTCACTGTTAATCCCACTGGTCCTGGCCCTGTGAAAGCATAATAAATGAGACTTAAAAAGTAACTTCAAAATAAACGACTGTTTTAAATGTTTAAATCTACTTTTACATTATACATATCAAAGTTTAGTTTTTTGTTGTCATTTACTATTTTATGTCTCATCATCAAAGTTTCTTATAGTTAAAATATTAACCATTTTTCCAGGGTTTTCACCTTGGAAAATCCATGGGCAAATGACCTTATTTTGTAATAGTTTGGGGGATTATATATGCACGCATTTCTAATTATGGAGTCATATTGTTTGTAACTGTAAAACAGAATATAGGCCTCATGTGGGGACCCGATCACCCTGTTTTCATGAAAACAGCTCTTCTTTTTCACAATGACTTAATATTTGTCATCCATTTTTTAAAATGTAAGAGTCATCCCATGAGTGTATCAATGATCTTCTATAAAATTTCAGAAATTTATAAAGCATAAAATTAAAGTTTCCCAACCAAAACCATGCCCCAGAGATAATTGCTTTTAATATTTTTCTGGGCATATTTATATAAATAAATAAATAAATAAAATAAATACAAAAAAAATAGAAATACTATATACTTTTTTTCAAGTAATACTTTGTAACTTATTTTATTATTTACTATGCCATGGACCTCTTTCCACCTGACTGCATACCGAGAGACCACTTTTCATGGCTGTATATATTCCACTATGTTAGGCTCTGGGGATCTAAAAACTGTATTAGATGTTGATAAATAGATATATAGGTACTTCAATAAATAGAATTAGAATTATTGGAAGAAATAATATCCACATTTAGTTTTTCAAGGATATTGCCTAATCCCTCAACAGGAATTTTGAGTCTGTTTATATTGTATCCAAAAATGAAGTAGTGCTCCATTTCCCTGCCTCTTTACTTTTATTCACCTGTGCCAGCCTCATGGATTACAAAAAATAATCTTATTAAAAATTAATAAGCGGCCTCGGAGGCATTCGGGTACCTCAGGATGAAGCTGAACATCTCTTTCCCAGCCACTGGCTGCCAGAAACTCATTGAAGTGGACGATGAACACAAACTTCGGACCTTTTATGAGAAGTGTATGACCACAGAAGTTGCTGCTGACACTCTGGGTGAAGAATGGAAGGGTTATGTGGTTCGAATCAGTGGTGGGAACGACAAACAAGGTTTCCCCATGAAGCAGGGGGTCTTGACCCACAGCTGCGTCCGCCTGCTGCTGAGCAAGGGCCATTCCTGTTACAGACCCAGGAGGACTGGAGAGTGAAAGCGCAAATCTGTTCGCGGTTGCATTGTGGACGCCAACCTCAGCGTTCTCAACTTGGTCATTGTGAAAAAAGGGGAGAAGGATATTCCTAGTCTCACTGATACTACTGTGCCTCAGCGCCTGGGGCCCAAAAGAGCCAGCAGGACCCACAAACTTTTCAACCTCTAAAGAAGAGGTCCGCCAGTACGTTGTGAGAAAGCCCCTAAACAAAGAAGGTAAGAAACCTAGGACTAAAGCACCTAAGTTTCAGCAACTCGTTACTCCACGTGTCCTGCAACACAAACGTCGGCGCATTGCTCTGAAGAAACAACGTACTAAGAAAAATAAGGAAGAGGCTGCAGAATATGCTAAACTTTTGGCTAAGAGGATGAAGGAGGCCAAAGAAAAACGCCAGGAACAGATTGCCAAGAGACGCAGGCTGTCCTCTCTGAGAGCTTCTACTTCTAAGTCCGAGTCCAGTCAAAAATGAGGTTTTCTAAGAGTAACAAATAAATAAGAGCTAACATAAAAAATAAATTAATAAGCTAATTATTAGTGAAGTTAAATGTACTTCTCTATGTTTATCAGTCACTTGTATTTCTTCTATAATTCATCCATTCTTTTCTTTAAATAACTTATTTATTTGTTTGTTTATTTTTAGAGAGAGGGGAAAGGAGAAAGAGAGGGAGAGAAATATCACTGTGTGGTTGTCTCTCACTCACGTCCCCAACTGGGGACCTGATATGCAAACTAGTCTTGTGCCCTGACTGGGAATCGAACCAGTAACACTTGGTTCACAGGTTGATGCTCAATCCACTGAGCCACAGCAGCCAGGGCCTCATCCATTCTTAATTTTGCCCATTAGCTATATTCATCTTCTCTTATTTAGTTGTGAACATTCTTTATAAGTTAAATGTTTTTCAGTTATCTGTCATGTAAAAATGTTACACATTTCTCCCTAAATTTGTCATTTAAATTTTCTAGTGTCCTTTGACATATAGTAATTAAATTTCTATTTAATCAGCTCCATCATTTTTTTAAGAAGTATATTGTATTGATTATGCTGTTACAGTTGTCTCAATTTTCTCCTTTTGCCCCTGCTCTGCCCAGTACTCCCTTTCCCTCTAGCAGTCCCACCCCCCCTTAGTTCATGTCCCTGGGTTGTGTGTGTAAGTTTTTTGGCTTCTCCCTTTCCTATACTGTCTGTTTTGTTCCTACCAATTATGCTGCTTGATCTCTGTACCATTTCCCCATTTCTCCCCCTTCTGCCTCCCAGCTGATAATCCTTCAAATGATCTCCATATCAATGATTCGGTTCCTTTTCTTGTTGTTTGCTTCATTTGTTTTTGTTTTTTAGATTCACTTGTTGATAGTTGTGAGCTTGTTGTCATTTTAATGTTCATAGTTTTGATCTTCTTTTTCTTAAATAAGTCCCTTTAACATTTCATGTGACAATGGCTTGGTGATGATGAATTCCTTTAGCTTTACCTTGTCTGGGAAGCACTTTATTTGCCCTTCCATTCCAAATGATAGCTTTGCTGGATAGAGTAATCTAGATTGTAGGTCCTTGATTTTATCACTCTGGATACTTGTTACCAGTTTCTTCTTGCTGCAAAGTTTCTTTTGAGACATCAGCTGGTAGTCTTATGGGAACTCCTTTGTAAGTAACTCTCTACTTTTCTCTTGCTGCTTTTAAGAGTCTCTCTTTATCTTTAATCTGTGACATTTTAATTGTGATGTATCTTGGTGTTATCCTTTTTGGGTCAAACTTGTTTGGGACTCTCTGTGCTTCCTGAATTGTATGTCTATTTCCTTCACCAAATTAGGGAAGTTTTCTTTCATTATTTTTTCAAATAAGTTTTCAATTTCTTGCTCTTCTTCTTCTCCTTCTGGCATCCCTATGGTACATTTAAAGTTGTCCCAGAGGTTCCTAAGGCTCTTCTAATTTTTTTTTTCTTTTTTTGCATTCTTGTTTCTTCTTTCTATTCTAGTTGGATGTTTATTTCTTCCTTTTGTTCCAAATAGTTGATTTGAATCCAGGCCTCCTTCTTTCCACCGTTGGTTCCCTGTATATTTTTCTTTATTTCACTTTATGTAACCTTCATTTCTTCCTTTATTTTATTTTTTGTCATGCTCTATGAGTTCTCTGAAAATCTTTATCACTAGTGTTTTGAACTCTGAATCTGATAGGTTGGGTGTCCCCATTTTGTTTAGTTCTTCTTCTGGATTTTTGTCTATTCTTCCATTTGGGCCATATTTCTTTGTCTCTTCAATTTGGCAGCCTCCCTGTGTTTGTTTCTGTGTGTTAGGTAGAGCTGCTTTTGCTCCCTGTCTTAGTAGCATGGCCTATGTAGCAAAAGAACCTGTAAATTATGTGGGGCAGAGCCTTATGTAATTGCCAAGGTGGGGCCACCTCTTCACCGCTTTATGACTCTCTTTGTGGTGAGGGGCTTAGAGAGGGGACAGTGCTGTTGCCTGACTTCTGACAGTTTGCCCAGCTCTTGACCCATTTCCAGTCACTTCACCTACTTCCTGTAGGTGATTGAAACCCTTCAGATGTTGCCCTGGAGTTTGTGTAATGCTCTAAGACCATGTGGGCCCTTTAATCAGATAATATCCAGCCGTTTCTTCCATTACCCAACCCCCATTGGTTTTTACAGTCAAAGGTAATCGGGGTTTCTCTTCCCAGTGCTGGAACCCTGGGCTGTATGATCTGGCCTAGGGCCTGAGATCATTCACTCCCAGGGTATCCCTCCTGATTTTTATCTATCACATGTGAATGTGGGACCATCTGTTCCACTGCTGCCTCCACTGCTGTCCAAGCCACACCGCCTCTCTGCTCCATCTATGCAGCTCCGCCTCTCCTACCCATTTGGTCGAATGTGTGTTATAGAACTTTTATAATATTAATTAACAGAGTAATTCATAAACTACTCTGAAAGTTTTGATATTCTATAACACCTTATACTGAATTTTAACTATGACCATATATAGACTCCACATTACAAATTTATGTAGCAGAAAATACAAAAAGGAAAATCATTGATAGCCCTCAAAATATGAAAGCAATTATTTCATTTTGATTTTTTTCCTGATTAAAGAACAAATACCTATGAAAATTTTTAAGTAATTAACTTATCTAATCTTGATCCAAGAAGCATGTTTGATTCATTTGATATTGAATTTACTTTCAAATCCCAAGGTCTCACAACTTAAAACAGTGGAGGTAGGATAGGGAACTAGGGGAAGTAATTAAAAACCCATTCAGATAGTAGCCAATGTGGATAGTAGCCACTGACTAGGGGGACCCCATTATGTATACATAAATATTTGTTTCTGATAAATATAAATCAGCTTAAATCAACAGGAGAATGAGTAAACCATAGTCTAGACAGCGGAGACATCATATATTCTTCATCATTATAATATTACTACACTTGTGTGGATTTTCATTGTTATAACAGTTTGAGTAATGTCCTGTGAGAAATACAGAAGCTTGAGTATGTGAGGCCAATCTAGCTCTGACCCCATGCTCAGTCCAGTTGGTGAAGATGGACTTCTCAATGTGCGTATTGAGTCATGAGGTGATCATGTATCAATAAGAACAATTACTTTGTTTAGAGTTTGAAAGTCATAAAATTTTCTGAAGTATCTCATGGATCAACCAAGCAAACTAGGCCTCATGAAAAACAGGCTACCTAAGAATTTATTTAACTTGCTTGCATAGGTCAAAGGAGCAGATTCCAGAGAAATAGAGATATTTATCCTTTCATGGATCAGGGAGACAGTAGAATTCAGAGGTTAAGAGCCAGACTTCTTTGGTTTTAATCCTTGCTGACTCTTACTGTGTGACTGTGAATAAGATAGCCTGCATGTGTCTGGGGTTCTTATTTATTGAACAAGAATATCTACAGGATTCTGTGAGTATTAATGAGATATTATATAAAATGAGCTGGAAACAATTCTTGGCCCTTCTTTATCCATTTGTTGTTGAGGAATGGATAAGTGTATATTCTAAGAGTTTGATTAGCTTTGGCTGGTATGGCTCAGGAGATTGAATACTGCCCTGTGTACTGAAAGGTCGCTGGTTCAATTCCCAGTCAGTGCACATGTCTGGGTTGTGGGCCAGGTTCACAGTTGGGGGTGTGCAAGAGGCAGTTGATCCCTCCCTTTCACTATCTCTCTAAAGATAAATAAATAAAAATCTTTAAAAAAATGTTTGGTTAAAGTCATCTAAAATTCATCTCTCAGGAATGTTTATGGTCACTGGGGACAGTAGCAGTTCAGCCATGGGACATATATTAAAATTCAGCATTTATCTGAAATTTAAACATAACAAGGCTCTTAAATTTTTATTTGCAAATATGGCTAAGAAGGTGGATGGTGGTGATTAGAAATACTTAGGTATATCCTAGCATGATAGACAGTGAACAGAACTTAATTATTTATTTGATTATCTAATTTTTTATTTTTGATACCTTATATTTTTGCTGTTACTATGAGTGGGATTTTAAAATTAGTAGTACATTTTCCATTATGTAGTATTTTTACCATTGTTTAGTTCTAAATATTTTATAGTGTCAATTGTGATGTCCCTGTTATTCCATAATTTATTTAGGAATGTATTTTTAAGTTTTCAAATATATGCCTTTTTTTTTCCCTTCTTACAATTGCAGGCTTTTAATTCAGTTGCTTTTCTGTCAGGTGGTTAAATTCCCCCAGAAACACAGCTTGAGAGAGAGGACTTCTGTACTGTTTATTCTTTCATTAGTGAGGATAATTCTAGGAGCAGAAATAATGGATATAAAGAGGCAGAGAAGAAGGAAGAGCGCATGCAAAAATTTGTTGCTGAGTTGGCAAACATGAAGCATGACTCAGTGCTCAGCCTCCATGTGAACTACATCTCAGTACAGTATGCCCTCACTTTTTACGGGTATTACATTCTAGACCCCCTGCGATAGATGAAAACCTGCGACTAGGAACCTTACATTTATTTTAGTATTTATATATATTTTAAGGCTTTATAAACCCTTTCCACACACTTATAAACCATTCCCACTCCCTTATTAACCTTTTCCACACTTCTATAAACACTACTTATGTTCTTAAACATATTCTACACTCTTAAACCTACATAACTTTAACAACATATGTATACAGTACCACAAAATCCCGTGATACTATAGCAAAAAATCTGCGATAAATAATTAAATATAAAATTTTAAAAAATCCCAGGATACAGTGAGGCTGCGATAAGTGAACCGCAATATAGAGAGGGACTACTGTACTGTCCTTTCTGTAGGAGACAGAGGGAAGTATTTATCTAATGACTTCCTTTTCCGATTGGTTGAAGGTTAGCATGGTGGAACACCAACTTTCCCATACTTCTGGGTTATACGTGTGAGAGCACCGAACAGGTTCCCATAGTATCCTGTCCCTCAGCATCAACAGAGCAGCCACTGGGTAGGAATGAGAGGTCTATGGCTATGACTGGAGACAAGGTCCTCTCAGGTCGTGCCAGGCGATGGCATGGTAAACCTGAATGGACTGGCTGTTATGTAGACACCTTAGTCTGTAACCAGTGGCTGCAAACTATCTCTGTAATGTCAGAGACAAAGTAATCACTGCTTGGGCTTTGCTGAGGGGTTAATGTGTATTGTTATACACATTTTTGTTTGTATATTTATAAGGGGGATAAATGGTAATGGAAAAAGTTTTTTTCAATTTTAATTTTTTCCATTACCATTTATCCCTCTTACATCTTGCACCACAATCACCACACTGTTGTCCATGTCCATGAGTCCTCTTTAGTTTTTGCTGGATTCTGCCCTCCCCTAACCCCCACCTCCATAGCTATCAACTTGCTCTCTTTTTTTTTTTTTTTGAGTCTGTCTTTATTTTACTTGTTACTTTAGATTGTTCATTAGACTCCACATATGAGTGAAATCATACGGTATTTGTCTTTCTCTGACTGGCTTATTTCACTTAGTGTACTGTTCTCCAGGTCCATCCATGCTGTTGCAAAGGATAAAATTCTCTTATTTTTTATGGCTGAGTAGAATTCCATTGTGTAAATGTCCCATAGTTGTTTTATCCACTCATCTTTGATGGACACTTGGGCTGCTTCCCTATCTTGGCAATTGTAAATAACGCTGTAATGAACATAGGGGTGCTTATATTCTTTCAAATTAGTGTTTCAAGTTTCTTCAGATAGATTCCCAGAAGTGGAATCCCTGGGTCAAAAGGCAGATCCATTTTTAATTTTTTGAGGCATCTCCATAATGCTTCCCACAGTGGCTGCACCAGCCTGCATTCCCACCAACAGTGCAAAAGGGTTCCCCTTTCATCACATCCTCGCCAGCACTTGTTGTTTGTTGATTTATTGATGATAGTCATTCTGACTGGTGACCGGTATTTCTTTTTAACTTGTTGAATTTCTGACCGTTATGACATAAAGCAGAATATTTTTCTTACTGAAAAAATTATACTGTTGCCACTATCATAGTTTTTCCTGATTTTTCAAAATCTCTTTTACTTTTTCATTTAAAATTACTAAATATGTTCTGTAATGCTTGTCACACACTAATGTCAGTGAATCTAAGCTATGTTTAAGTTATCTACTGGCATCTAGTAATTATGTTGAACCATGAAATGCAAGGCAGTATCTTCTGATGTGTAAAATTTCAATCCTGAAGAGAATTCTTTAATTTAAAACACATCTTTAGACAGTTTTAATTTAAACTTCTTTTACATTTAAGAGTTACATACTTTCCTTAATTAAAGTTCTCCTTCGATCAATAGTTTACTAGGGTCTTGTGTATATAAACATATACATTGTTAGAGAGATGGCATAAATATTAAGTGTCATTTCATGTCATTTTTAAAATTTTTAGATTTTCTAATCAAAATTTTCCATTGTATAAAGACACCAAATTCCTTACAAAAGGTGGGCAACTGTACATGTTACAAGTAGACTTTCAAAGCAAATTATCTCCTGTGGAATTTGTTTTAGTATTTTGCAAAAACACGTATTATTCCTACATATTGAAAGAATATTAAAATAACAATTTTGTCATGAGAACTTTTTAGCTAAATTTTATTTTCAGTTCTGTTATGAACTAATATTAAAAAGCCCAAACACTGAAACCTGATAATTGTGTTGGTACCAGAGTATGTGAATTCTGATACCTTTTCATCACTTGTACACTAGGAATTCTATTTTTTAAATGATATCCTGCCAGCTTTTTCACAATCCATTAATTCCTGGATCAACATCAGAAGGAATGTCAGAGCAGAGTGAAATTCTTGTAAGACACAGATGTCAGGATCAAAAGTCAGAGACATTCTCGAAGCAGCAGGGAAGCAAGATTGTTAGACTTTAATCGGAACAATTAGTATCTGCCATGTGACAATCTCGATGTCCTGCCTTATATTTCTGTTAAGTTTTAAGCATGCTAAAAGACAAAGTCCTCTTCCAAGTTTGGTGGAAAATATCATGAGCTTTTGGTCTGATTAGTTTTGTCAAGAATTCTTAAGTTTTGTTGACCCTCTCCAAATTTCCTTAAATGGTAAATTATTGACACACTTAGAGAAACTAGGGGCCAACTGTTATAGAGACAAGTTTTCATCTTCTCTGAGTGCATGTAATACAATGTGATTTGCTTTATGGATGTTCGTGATTGTTAGTACTCAGGAGACTTTTCTAGCTATTTTATAATATCTCACAGAGTGAGAGCTTTTATGATCTGGTCCCAGATTGCTCCAGTGGATGTTCAATAAATGTGAATCATTGATGAAGGAGAAAGTAATTAAGATTGTATGTTGAGATTTCAGTTAAATAATTTCTTTGAAATTAGCCGTTTTACTGTGATTGTGTCTTCATTAAACAAAAATAACCTTTGGAAAAAAATTAACCAATTAACTGTTTTCACTATGTGTTGTCAATAAATTAATGTGATTTTTTAAGTAATAAGTTACTTTGAGTTTTGCAGTTATTTCTTGTAAAAAATTTATAACAACAGTTTATTTATTCAGAGGTCAGCTTTTGGGACAACCTCAAACACCAATAAATGTGAGTTAAAAGACATGTCTGGCAATGAGAAATGGTTCTTTAATGTGTGAGCATTAAAAAATAGTTGAGAAGACCCAGACACCAAAATTATTATTATTGTGATAGAATTAATCAATTCACTATTGGTGGAAAAGGGCTCTCTAATTGGCTAATGACAACTGTAGAAACAAGCCAAAAAACCATGGGAAAGTGTATAAATTAAAGAATAGAGAATAGAGAGGAGGCCAAGAGCATGATGCCATTAACAGGGGCAGGAACCTCAAGTAGTGACAAGGCTGACAAATGGTGGGCACTATTGTGACAGAGGCTTTTCTCCTGCTATGTCCATGAGTCCCCCCAAATAATAATATGAGTATGCTATATTTTGATATGGCCTGCTGATATTTACTTAGTATTATTCAAAGTGTAAAGAAAGCATCTTGAGAATTTTTGTTTTTATTGTTCGATAACATATCTAATTAAAATATACATTTACTAGCCAAAAATTGCCTTTAAGCAAATCCCATGATTACCCCTTCCCTTAAATAGTGCCTTAGACATTTTTTATTTAAATTTCTGGAACTGCCATTGAGACAGTCTTATAATTGAGTGAAAGAAATACTAGCTAAAACTGTAATGGAAGGTTGCACGATGATTAATTCCATAATAACCCTTACATATATTCTTTAGCAGTAGAAGCAGATTATTGCATAGCTTTCCCGAGTGGGCAATAGTAACATGTGCCTCTCAGTAATACTTAAAGGCCTTATTTATGTTTATTTTAATGATGATGACAAAAACAGTTGTAGGATTTACAACTGTATACTTCTTCAAATATTTACACATACATTGTATCAATTAATTCCCCCAACAGTGAAGTAAGCATTTTTCAATGTTAGAGAAGATGAAATTGACTCAAAGTAGTTTAGTCAAGTATGTAAAGTCACTTAACTAGTAAATTGTGAGGCTGATATTGAACTCCATAGTTTGTCCATTGCATCATCACTTCCTCAAATGGTCCAGGTGGAGCAGAAATGACAAAATGACAAAGATTTATACTCCATCAATAAAAAAAGGATTAAATAAATTATGGTACATGCATATGATAGAATTGCATAGTCATTAAAATAATGCTATGGAACCACTTTACTGATGTAGAGAAGGCTCACAGTATAACATTAAAAAGTGAAGTTTCAGAACAGAATAAATTATATGGTCTCAGTTATATATATAAAATGTTTTTATGTGTAAAGAAAAAAACACGGTGGTTTTTTTCTAAGTTATAGGATAATAGGTAACTTTAAATATTTTCTCATACTTTTCCATTTTTTTTCTAAATTGTCTAAAATGAGCATGTAGAGTAATCAGAAAAAGTTATCTTGTATAGTAGTTATTTAAATAAATTCATAGTGCTTGAAGGGGTGCCATCAGAAATTCTGGTAGAGAAATTATGGATAAATTTGGGGTGAATGATCTCACTACCAATTATAAATGTATTTTCAGTTTACCTTTGTTGCACAGCAAGAAATAATATATTGTCAACATTGAATCAAATGCAAGGGCTGTGATATCCTGAAAAAAATGACCAGTTATGATATTATAGAACTTTTTGTAGCTAACTGACTGCAGTAGTGCTAGAGGTAAGGACATCCAATGTATTTATTTTCCTGTTCTTCCCATTGGTTGTGTAAAGGATAGAACTGAGATTTTTCTGTTAATATTATGATCAAGAGCTGGTCCAAGCAGGCCTGAATCTGAACTGTCCAGTTCAGTTCACCACAGTCATTGATTTGCTTATGTGTCCTACAAAGAATTGGGATTGAGGACTTCCTCAAAATATTTTTTCTTTGTCCAGGAACCATACATTCAGGCAAAACATTTTGCTCTACAATACCTGTGTGGTATCAAGTGATTCGTTCTGTTGAGTTAGCATGGTCAACAGAGTAGGTGTTGGGTTGTGTTCCTCAAAGAGCTAGTGAATGGCTTTCAGTGTCTGGTGTGCCAGCCTTCTGTGCAGGAGGGTGAGGCTACTGGAGGGCCATGTAATATTTACCTGGTGGTCTGTGTACCATGTATTATTTTTCCAAGGGGCGTGAGTCAATCACTTTGTTTGTTAATCCTATTTATTATGCACTTGCTTGCTGTGAACACAAATTTATAAGATAAATAAAAAATAAAAATTACAGTCTGTGCCCTGGAAAAGCTTAGAATCCAATTAGAGAAGTAAACCACATACTGATATATGAGAACATATATGTCATAATAGATGAACAAATACAGACTGATGTAGCACAAGCTGAAATATTATGGAGAGATCAGACACAAAGGCATCATTTGCCTTCATCACTCAAACTGTGAAAACAAAGGGACCTTTTATATTTACCTTTTTCTCTTTACTATATTTGACCCAACGCTTACTTAGCATGTGGTAGGAATTCAATAAATATGGAATGTAATGAGTGAATTAAATTATATAGTGTGATTCTTAAAGAGGATGTAACAACCATACAAGAAAAAAATTACACCAGTAAACAAAACTTTTGACCAAATAGCCAAATTATCACCTAATATTTAATGCACAACACATGATGTTCTATCCTTGCAATAAGAAATACATGGTTAGGGAGAAGTCTTCATTTATTACAAAACATCTTGCATTTTTATATCAAAATAATTTACATTTTTATTTAAGTTTTAAATTCTTTCTTCCTTGTAAAAATTGAATATAATCTATATATAGTAAAGGGCACATATCTTAAGTATATTGCTTTATAAAGTTTTAAAGATGTTAACTTATCCCTGTAATCACCATCGAAACTAAGATACAAAACATTTCCAGAAACCCAGATGGTTTCTTCTTGCATCTTCTTATTAATAGGCGCCTGAGGAAACCTTCATTCTGACTTTTATAACCATTGATTTGTTTGCCTTTTCTTGAGCTTCATATAAATGAAATCATGCAATATATACTCTTTGATGCCTGACTTCTTTTGTGCAGCTTAATGAGGTCCATCATGTTGTTGAGTATCTTAATTTATTCTTTTATATTTTTTGTATAGTATCCATTATAAACTGTACTACACTATACCACAATTTATTCATCCATTCTCCTATAATGGATATGTGGGTTCTTTCCAGTTAGTTTTTAACTATTTTGAATAATGATGTGTGTTCTTGTACATGTCTTTTGATGATATATTTACTTATGCCTTTTGGATATATATACCTCAGAGTGGAATTGCTAGGGCATAAGGTAGCAGATATTTAGCTTTAATAGATACTGACATGGCATTTTTCAAAGCGGTTGAACCAATTCATACTCCTACCAGCAGTGTATAGGGGTTCCAGTTATTCTGTATCTTCACCAACACTTAGTATTGTCAGTCTGTTTGATGAGTGTATATTGATGAGTTTTCTGTCATTGTTAATACCTCCATTATCCATGTGCTATAGTTTTTTAGGTATCACCTTATTGTTGAGTTTTGGATTCAATCCCTTTAACAAATATTTATCAAGTGCCTGCCATGTGCCAGAGGCTCTTCTAGTTGTTGGTGATGCCCCAATAAACAAAACCATTATATTCAGTAAGAATGTCTTTGCGCATTGTTTTGTCTTTAATATATCTCAAAGAATAAGGCTTAATGGCTCCTTTTATACAATGATAGATTTTTAAAAAATGGTTTATTTTTTATTGCATTATTTTCCATTACCATTTATCCCCCTTATACCCTCTTTCACCTCAAGGTTTTGAAGAAGCTTGGAAATCCACAGAAAGCAGCAATGTGGGTTTTTCCTTCTGGCATCTCACCTGAGAAAATAGGGGACTAGTATCTGCCACTGGTCACTCTTTGAACCTGTTCAAGACTCTTTGCTTTTAGACTCAGATTTTTTTTTTTTTTAATATCTTAAATAATGAGACTGGATAGGTTGAGCTGAGGTCTTTTTCAGCCAAGAATTTGCCTCAATGATTTGTCAAAAGTCAATGATGTAGGGTTGGACCTCTAAAGCTGCTCCTGGGGCCTTAGACTCCTATGAGTTAGGGGCTAAGAATTATTCTCCAGGGCAATTTTTCAATATCACCCATGTTTGCATTTCTGTCATTATGTGTAATAGTGTCATATAATCATTTTCTTTTAGGTATGTTGGCCAGGAATATTAAAGGGTCTGTATTTAAAGTGTGTATTGAAAGGATTTAGGGCACAGAAGAAGAATTGCAGCCATTGTTAACGAAGTCTTACAGACAAGTCCCTATGCTCAGTGGCTTGTCATCAATTTTTACTTATCAGAGACCTATTGTAGAAACCCTATCATTTTGGTCTTACATCCCAAAATTTGAATAGCACTTTATAAGCATCACTTTCAAAATATATGGAGTCATGTTGTACCACTGGTGGCCCAAGTACTTAGATGTAGCATGACCTCCTTGGTTAGTACTTTGATTCTACTCTGTGGGGCCAGTGACCCTGAGATGTATTGAGTGGCTAGAAAATTTCACGCCCCTTAACTTTGTCTTTGGAAATTCAAAATCATTTTCTGTTGTTCATGTTTCCTAGCCATCATAACTTTCCCACAAACACTTCTGAATCTCTGGCAGGGCTTTAAAATTACCCTTTGCAGGCTCAGCTATAGCATTTTATTGTCTCGTTTTAGCTGCTTACTGGGGTGGAAATGAGTATGCCAGAATGTGACAGAGTTTTGGGGCAAACAGAATTGTTCTCCTTTGTATTTTTGATTTCATTGCTCTAACTGGCCATGGAAACTAACCAACTGGCACATAGCAGAAGGAGGAGATCACTTTCAGAATTCTACCGCCTTAGAGTAGAAAGGTGATAGGAAGGTGAGCAGGTCAATCAATTGACAAATATTTATCCATTTATTCATCAACATTTACTGATACCTGAATGTGTACCAGGTAGTCAGTGTGAAGAGTTAAATATAAAAATATAAAAGTGTCTGGAGCTGGCCTGAGATGGTCATGGTTTAGTTGGGGAAGTCCTGTAAATAAATACATTCAATATGATGTAACGCTTGCTATAATATAGATCCTGATGAAGGTGCTATAGTGTACGAAGTAGAGAGTAATGCATTTTCCGTGTGTGTGCATGCACATATACACGCATCGGGGAAGGCTTATTAGGAGACGATGTGTCAACTGAATTGTGAAACATGACTGGAACTTAGGAAGGATGGGAAGAAATTCCTGCCAGGGGAATAGCTTATGCCAAGGAATAGTACCTTAGTGAACCAGTGAAGCATACGGCGACCTCTAAGTATGTAATTGATATAGTTGGATATGTAGTTGGGACACAGTTCAGCAGAGAAAGATGGTGCAGGTGAGAAACAGCTGGAGAGGCAAGCAGACACTGGACTGTTAAGCCCTTGTTAGCCCTGCTGAGGAGTTTTTCCATGAAATGTTTTAATTAGGAAGTGAAGGGGTTGGAATTACATTGTTAGGAAGAAAGTTGTCAATAAAGACGGGATAAATCAGAGTGGGTTAATTTTGAAAGCAGAAAGAATAGTCAAAAGGCTATTGCAATAATCCAGGTGAGACCTGATGAGGATCTGAATTAAGATATTGTGAGTGAAAATAAAGAGACAAAGAAGGATTTGAAGTACTTTGCTAAGTCAGAGTTGGTGGGACTTTGGCTGAACAGGGAAAAGGAAGGTGTGGGTCCCTGGTTTTTCCTTTGTGTGATCAAATTGTATCATTTACCTATGGACAGAAGCCTGTCTACTTATAGAGGACCTATGTGTGCTGAACATGCCAGGGGATACAATGAAGTTTAAGATATAGCCCCTGCTTATGTACAATATGTGCTGCTTTGCAATAATTTATATGGGACAGGTGGAATGGAGCGAAAAGTGAAGGAAAATGTAAGGTCAAGTAAAGGCACATAGATGGGAATAAATATGCTGAATACTCAATACTCTGAGAAGACCTACTAGGCTGGAGAAAGCCTTCACCTTCTCCATCCTTCATTCCTTCACCTCTTTGTTTCAACTTAAACCTAATCGTTCACAGACATCACTCTTTTTCTCATGGCCTTCCTTTGAGTTTGCTGTTTTATTTACCGCATACTCTCATGCTCACTATGGGAAAAGGACTGATTAACATCCATAGAATCCACCCATTGATCTTGATCTTGTACCACCATCAGTCAACAACTTTTCCTTTTTAGAGGTCACAGTATTCATCTATACCACCCTTTTTTATACCTTTTGACATTGTCTATGGACCTTGAGAACACTTTTTTATATTTCTTGATAATATCTGCTTGAGATAAAAAACTTCGTAAAATTTATCATTAAAGTAGGGAAAAATGATAGACTAGAGACAAAATTGGCAGCACACATGAAAAAGGCCTAATTTCTGAATACACTGAGCCCTTTCAGGTCAATAAGAAATAGATGGACAATAGAAAAATGGGCCAAGCATATAAATTGTAAATTTGCAGAAAAACGAAATGCAAGTGGCCATGAAAATATTGCATAGTGTTAATTGAACTCATAGATAACTTAAAAAATGAAAATCGAAACATGATGTGAATTTTCACATAACAGTGTGATGATTAAAAAGTGTGCTCGCAAGTCTAGAGCTAGTGAGAGTGTGAATAAAATAGATATTTACATATATTCTTAGTATGAGTGTGAAATAGGGCAAACTTTTTGGAGGGTAATTTGGTACTATCCATCAAAATGGGGATTTATATTAACAAGTATTTGAAGCTAAATGTTCAATATCATTCATTGTAACTGTTTGCAGTTACACTTTGGAAAAAACCTAAATGTCCATGAATAGGGAACTGCTTAAATTAAGGTTAAAAATTGAATTAAATATTATGCTGCACATTGATAATGAGTTGTATATATGCAGCGATGAGCAGGACCCGGAATAATTTTTGTTACCACTTTGCTTTTGCTATCAATTTTTATAGATTGAACACATTCTGTGTTTTGTTCCTGATTACAGTCTTTGCTTGAAATATGGAATGTTGCTAAAAATCTGACAGATAAGAATGAGACAATTACACTTCTGTTTGGTGTTTTTACAACTAGCATTTCCTCATGGAATAAAGGTCTCCAAAATCTCTTTTCTTCCTCCCACAAGCCCACTCATTTGATGAAATAAAATTTCTCTGTCCACAAACAGAACATATAACTTATAATGTGTTTATAAGTATTTCTTGCTGTGAAAGAAAGAATTGTAGAGTGGCTGACTGAAAAGGTGTCACACTGATCCATAGGTAAGACACTCACTCACATGGGACAGCACAGGAGAGAAAGAAGATTTTCAGGGTCACATCTCTGTTCAAATCTTTGCTCTGCCACTTAATAATCATGTGTCTTTGAACATGTTGTTTTATCTTCTCTGAGCCTCAGTTCCCTTGTCTATAAATAGAAATAATGCAGCTAACCTTTGTAGCTGGAATATTAGATAATATATGAATTACCTTGCATGGAACTAAAACATAATACAGGTCCTCAGGGAATGGTAACTCTTCCTAAAATAACATTTCTAACTGACTTGAAAGTATGTGCCATCTTCACCAAATTAGGTAACTGATTCATATGATATTCTTTATACTGATTTGGTGGAATACACCATTAATATAAGTGTTTCAGTAGTTGCAACTCTCCTGTATTACTGGTCATGATGTCAACAGGATTTCTTAGGAATAACACAACGTCAGGTGTCCTTATGATCATTGATTATTTCGGTCAGCTTTGGTAAATGTGGTAGGCTCATAATGGCCTCTTGAAGATGTCCACAGCGAATTCCCGCAGCCTGTGAATATGTAAGTTCATCTGGCCAAAAGGACTTTGCAGATGTGAGTAAGTTAAGGATTTTGAGGTGGAGAGATCAACCTGAACTGGGCTTCAGAGTCACAGAAGAGGGTGTGATGATGGAAACACTGGGAGCGATTATGTGACTGACAGAAGCAGAAGTTGTCCTGATGTGGGTGATTTTTCTTTTAGCCAGCTCTAAAGGACGGTGACTATGCATTTTGATTTTTTGACTAGTGTGAGACTTCAGTTTGTTTCAGAAACAATCACCTTACTTTGTGCTGCTGTATGAAGTTCATGGCCATTTATCTAAGACATTGTCTTTGGTTTATTATTGATCTTATAATAAAGAAATATTACCAGTGTATATTTTTAACTTCATGTAGTCATTTTTCTTCATGAAGTTCTCGCTCTCTCTCTCTCTCTATATATATATGTGTGTGTGTGTGTGTGTGTGTGTATACACATATATACATATATATATATATATATATTTATTTTTTGGCTTATTTACTTTGCTATATATGTTTTTTCTATTTTCTTTGATCTGCTTTCAGGAGAAGATTGTAACTAGGAGCTTTGAGTGACTTTCTTTTTTTTGTTCTTGCTAATAATCTGTAATCATTAATCTTGCCAATACCTTTTAATTCATTAATAAGTTAAACATTTTTTTAGAGCAGCTGTGTGCCAGGTACCATATACTTGGCTTTGAGGATACAGTAGCCAACAAGACAGATATAGTCCCATTGATTCTCTAGTTGCCCCTAATTGGACTGGCACACATAGCTGGCATTAGATGTGATGTGGTTGTGCTTTTTAAATTCATTCAACAGATGTTTATTATCCCTGACCAGCACGGCTCAGTTGGTTGAGCATTGTCCCATGAAGCAAAGGGTCGTAAGTTTGATTCCTGGTTCAGGACACATGCCTGGGTTGCAGGCCCGGTCCTGGATTGGGGGCGTGTGAGAGGCAACCGATCAATGTTTCTCTCACACATCTATTTCTCCCTCCCTTCCCCTCTCTCTAAAAATAAATAAATAAAACCTTAAAGCAAACAAACATTTATTAAGCACCTACTATGTGTCAGGAACTGTTCAAAGTGCTAGCAAACAGACAGATAGGATATCTGTGGTCAAACAAGTTCCAGGGTTTCACATTCTGGGGATTGTGGGATAGGGGGACCGCAGCTCAGTTGTGCTGGAGATGGGGACCAAACATATAAACAATGAGTTAACAAGAACATATCAGGAAATGAATTAAAATAGTGTGACTCTTTTACCCTATCCTCCTTAGAAAACAGAGCCTGAGATAAAATCTTGCATGATAATGCTTTCCTGGGGGTACAATTCCAGGGAAGCAAGAGTGAGGGAAAAAGGGAAGAGAGAGAGAAGGAGGGTGAGTCAGTTCAAAGGGATGCAGTACCAGAGTGGCCACAGGTTTGCAGCAGGTACAGCTGGATACTGTCTTGCAGGATGTTGCCAGAAAGGCTGCATGAAGTTTCTGCAATCCAGAGCATCATATAGCAATGTGGGGAAGTAAGGCTAAATAATTGATCAGCTGCTTCCTGGTCATCTAGTCTCTGCTGACTCTAGTCATTGCTCTGCAAATTTCACCAGGCAGCCTTTGGCAAAGCCAGACTCAGAATCTGGGCCAGCCAGCACGGCTTGTTGGCTTCTGAAGGCTATAACTGAGGCAGTGTCAGGGCTTTATGACTAGAAGGTCTATAATGATTGGTCACTAGGGCCATTCTGACAGGGAAGCAAGGTAAGTATCTGAGAGCCACGGTGGTGAGGGCCAGATAAGTGGGCCTCGTGGGCCTGTGGTGGGGCGCAGACTGAATCCAGTATAGTTAAGTTATACAGTGAGTGACTAGGTGGCTGGTCCAAGGAAGGCCTCTCTGAGGAAGTGGCATTTAAGCCAAGACTTGAAGGACAAGGATAATCTAGCCACACTGCAGATATAGTGAACAGCAATGCAAGAGACCCTTCCCCCCATCCCCTGGTAGAATGAACATGGAGTGTTTGGGGAGGAACAGGAAGAAAATTAAGTAAGGGGGCTGAGCTACGAGGACAGGCAGGGATCAGGTTAGGTGAGGCTGGTAAATCATTTGGAGGAGCTGTAATTTTATGGTACGTGTGCTGTCAAGTGTTTGGAACACCTTCACCTGGGGAGTTAAATGAGCTGATATGTACCTCCAGGAGATTGCTCTGGCTTTCCTGTGGAGAATGGGTGCAGGAGCGGAAGCAGGGAGACAGTGAGGAGAGATTTGAGAGCACCAGTCAAATGAAGGGGATTTTATCACCAATTTTCAATGCTTATAATTCTTGTCTGGCTTAAAAATTTTGCATATGATTATTTAAGTGAGCAATGAAGTTGATGCTCGCCCCTTGAAATTTTAGGTTCAGTGTATTAACGACCTCAGATTACCTGCGAAACATCCCAAACTCCCCCAAGGTGATCCTGCTTTTGAAGCAGCTGGTGTTTTATGTGGCAACTCTGGTCTTCATTTTATAAATCCAGCCAAGCTTTTTGCCCCACGACAACCAACAAAATTCATTATGGAACATAACTTTGTGATTGGCGTCCAAATCTTAAAGCAGGGCAGGTAACCAGGTTTTGACATATTGTTATTTTATTTTCCACACAATTGGCTGCCTTGACAGTGAATCTCACATCTTCTTGCACATTGCCAAGCAGAGTTTTGGAAGCTCGTGCTTGGTGGTGAATGATGCAGTACAGTTACCAATCGGGACCTTATCCACTAATTCTCACTCTGTATCTTGAATGTTGCTCCATAGAGATTGAATTAGTCAGGGCGCTCAATTATAATATACAAATTCAACTGGCTACCTTAATCAAAATAAAACAAAAAAGTATTGGAATGACAGAATCAACAACAACAACAACAACAACAACAAAAAAAAAAAAAAAAAAAAGGAGAAAGAGCCTTGGAAAATGGGCAGAAACCTGGGACAGCAGAGACTTTTTGTGTCTTTGGGTAACTTACTTGAGATGGAAAGTCCAGGTTGGGGCACCTGAGGGACTGAATCTCAATTATGTGTCTGCACCCTGTGTTCCCAGGAAGAGTCCTCCCCACTGGTTTCCAAGGAGGAGACAGAGAACTATCCTCCACCAATAAATCATTCAGTGGGGAATGCATCCTAAATTGCCCCTGAACTGAAAAGGAGCTTGGATATTGAATAATTTTTTACTTTAAAAAATTTTTAAAAACTTTTAAAAGTAATTTTTGGATTGAATTTATTGGGGTAACATTGGTTTGCAGAACCGTACAGGTTTCAAGTGCACAACTCAGCAAAGCATCACCTGCGCCCTGCATCCTGGGGCGGCCCCAGGGTGCCTGCCTTCTGATGTGCTTGGGTGCACTGCCGAGCCAGCCCAGGGGAGGCTGGATGATTAAGCAAGAAACGCGATTCTTGGTTAAACTGAAGACTTCATTTGGAAACCAAAAATCTTAATAAATCTCTTAGGCCTACAGCCACATATTTTCCCTGAAAATAGGCATTTTTCTTTCCAGCCAAATTTGTTGAGGGTTGTGTTATTGAGGAATGAACTGAGATGGGTATGTGGAACTTACTTCATGGCATACTGTACTAGAGATCTGAAGACCTTCAGGAGATTTAAAACCAACTCCTGCTACAACTTCTTAAAAGATGGTGAAATTATCAAAATGCACATGAATCAAGTTTTAATATACTGTATGATGGGCTGTCCATTGTACCATTTCTTTGAATTTTCAGGCATGGTTTGGCAGTGCAAGAATTCTGTGACATTAACAAACTCAATAAAAAGTAAGTATATGGAAAAAACAAAACAAAACAAAATCTCTTTGACCAAAATAAAGTCTCTTTCTGTCCCCATTTATCTCCCCTTTGCCCACCTCCACCTACCCTCACCCCACCCCCCTTTCCCTCTGGCTGTTACCACAGTGTTGTTGCCTGTGTCTGTTCGTTGTATACATATGTATTTTGAGGTTAATCCCTTTATCTTCTTCAGTCCGTCTCCCCAATCTCTCTCCCCTCTGACAGCTCTCAGTCTGTTCCATGCTTCCATGCCTCTGTTTCTGTTTTGTTTGTCAGTTTATTTTGTTCATTAGATTCCACATATAAGTGAGATCATATGATATTTTTCTTCCTCTGATTGGCTTATGGCACGTAGCATAATGTTCTCCAGGTCCATTCATGCTGTTGCAAAAGGTAAGATTTCCTTCTTTTTTATGACCAAGTAGCATTCCGTTGTGTACATGGACCACAGTTTTTTTATTCACTCGTCTACTGATGGGCACTTGGACTGTTTCCAGATCTTGGCTATTGTAAATAATGCTGCTGTGAACATACGGGAGCATATATTCTTTTGATTTAGTGCTTTGGGCTTCTTGAAATATAGTCCCAGAAGTGGGATCACTGGGTCAAAAGGCAGTTCCTTTTTTTATTTTTTTGAGGAAACTTCATACTGTATTTCACAGTGGCTGCATCAGTCTGCATTCCCACCAACAATAATGCACTAGGGTTCCCTTTTTCCACATCCTCACCAGCACTTGTTTGATTTATTGATGATAGCTGTTCTGACAGGTGTGAGATGATATCTCATTGTAGTTTTAATTTGTATCTCTCTGATGATTAGTGATGTAGAGCATTTTTTTTTCATATGTCTCTCAGCCATCCGTATGTCCTTTTTGGAGACGTGTCTATTCCAGTCCTTTGCCCATTTTTAATTGGGTTGTCTTCTTGGTGTTGAGTTGTATAAGTTCTTAATATATTTTGGAAATTAACCTTTTATCAGATGTATCATCGGCAAGTATGTTCTCCCATTCTGTGGGTTCCCTTTTCATTGAATTGTTGGTTTCTTTTGCTGTGCAGGAGCTTTTTATTTTGATGTGGTCCCATTTGTTTATTTTTTCTTTTTTCCCTTGCTTGAGGAGATATATTGGCAAAAATATTGCTATGAGAATTTTTAAATTTTCAGAAAGAATTTTAAAACAGTTTTTAAAAAGAAAAAGAAAGAAAAAATTTACTACTGAGACCTTTGTGTTCCTAGCACTTAGATTATGTCTTACTTTAATTGATAACCAACATTTCTTAAGAAAAAAATGAAGTATTTTATAACCTTAATGACAGCTGCTATTATTGTTGGCTCCCTGTCTCAGTAAAATGGACTGAGTTCTTTAGCGACAAAACACACATCTAAGTACAATTTCTTTCATCACATATAACAGCCACAAAGAGCTATGTATTACAATATGATATTTAATAAAACTTAAAATAGGACAACTTTAGCTATCAAATAGCTATTGGGAAACACCCAATGAACAAGAATTCTTGAAAATTTCTCCAGTGGTGGAAGTACTTTAAATGTCTTGTGATTCAAAAGGGTATCTCACACAAGAAGTTCACAACTTTTATGGCTGTGTGTTTATGTTTCAGAGTTTTCTAAACTAGCATTGCACACACAAAAAAATCATATTTTGGAGAGTAAAAATTTCTTTTATTTAAAAAATACCATCTGTGAAATTGTGCATTAAGTGTTATTCAAATTAAAAAGGCACATAATGCCATTTCAAGCATATTTATACAGACATTACATTTATGAGATTGGCTCTTCCTTTGAAAAATATGCACATCCGAACTTGCTGAAACCTTGGTTATAATTTTTGTGGGGGCTGTCACCTTCACTATCTACGAAGGTTGTGTGTGTAGAGATAAACCTGGGGAGATCTTGTAGAATTGGTTATGGTAATTGGACAAGGTTAATGGAAGTTGTTGAGACGTAAGTCTGTTCCTCAGTAAGTTAAATTTTCTGTGCCTATGTGTGTGGGCATCAGGTAACGTAATGTCATACTAAGTTAGTTACTGGGATCACTCCAAAGTCCTTCTTACTTTGTTATAGCTCCCTTAACAAAGTAATTTTACTTATGTAATTTTCATTGTAAAAATGTTTTTTCCAAGTTAAGAATTATACTAACAATTTGATTTGAAAGTAAATCATTCTTTATCCTTCATTGATATATAATCTTCATGGTCACTTGATTTTTCCCTTTGGTAGTTGACTGGTGGAGAAAGTTGGACTGATTACTTCTCAGGTCTCTTCCAGTTTTTAAGAGTCCATGATTCTTTCATATGTGCATCATTTCTTATTAATATGTGTGACTGGGAAAGTTGTTTTTGTAGCTACAGGTTTATGGACTTCTTTATATTGTCAATAGGTAGGCAATAATATGATAGCAAATCTTTTTTTTTAACTTAATCTCATTCATTTAACAATAAATGGCAATTCTAGGAAATGTCTGCAGTTCTTTTAAAATTTAATATATAACTTTTCATGTTTATTCTTATAACTAAAAAGATATTAGAATTCTTAGGCTGAAGCTGATAATTACTTTTTTTTAAAGATAGAAAAAAATCTGATTGATAGGTATTAGAAGGTATCATCTTGGATCTGAAGTTTAGATAATAGGGAAAGTATATAATTAAAAAATTATTAAGAATCATGGTAAGATCTATATACATATATGTATATCTAAGCTATTTTGCACATTTTACATGATGGGAATCTGTCACTGACCGTCAGTTATTTTCATTCAATCATTTGTTTTCTCTTTTATCAATTACTCTTTCTTAATGTATTATATAAAGTGATATATGCCAGATGAATTTCTCACAGAAGAATAAATCTTTTGAGAGATTACAAGCCTTTCAACTATTATCTATTTAGAATGATTATTAGGTCAGTTGAAATGCCTATAAGCTTACCTTGATGGACTACAATTTGTCAGTGCTATACACATGAAACTTGTTTGAATGAAAGGAAACTTTCCCTAAAATAATCTTTGATTGAAACCAGGTTCTGGCAGTTACAATTTCTCCTCACCAAACACTTCAGGCTCTCTGCTTTCCAGACAGCACATGATTGCACTCAGAAGCTGCTGCTAATCATGTGACTAGTTCTGGCCAGTAAGTTGTAAGTGGAAATGATTGTCACTTCCATGATGGACCGTTTATTGCATGTTGGAGACCCTTCCTTGCTGCCGCTGAGACTTGGGGATAGTGGCTGCTCCATCGTTTGGGGTCCTGGAGAGGAGAGATATGATATATCCAGTCAACCTGCAAAAGACATGTAGATTGAAAGAGAAATAAATATTAGTGATGATAAACCAAGGATTAGCAAATGACAGCCCATGGGTTAAACCTGGCTTGCAACCTGTTTCCATAAATAAAATTTTATAGAAACGCAGCCACATCCATTTGTTTAGATGGCTTTTGCATTACTACATCAGAATTGAGTAGTTGCAACAAAAGCAGTATGGCTAGCAAAATTGAAAACATTTATTATCTGGCCTTTGAAAGAAAGAGTTTACCTACTCCTGTTTCAATGATGGATCTAGTGGTCCTTTTTCAGGGGTTGGCACTGTAGAAATCCAGGTGTAGAACTGGCACATCAGGATGCTGATTTTTTCCCACCCTGTCTTTTTTAAGCCCAACTATTGAAGTTTTGATCTCAGAAGCCTCTTGTGCCCAAACAAAAAAATAAGTATAGTGTAGGCAACAGAAATCTTTGACTGTGAAGTTCATTTGCTTTTAGAGAATGTGGTGCTGCTCTGTGGTTGAGGTGGCTAGGTGAAACATCAGGTTACAGGTTATGAAAAATATGTTTGTTATTGTTATTGTGCTCAAGTAAATAGAATTTAAGATGTTTTGAGGAATATTATTATTCTTTTAAAATAAGATACAGGTTTTACCAGGAGTTGGAAGAGAGAAGGTCCAGATGTCCTAACTAAATCTGAAAGCAGTGATGACTTTGGCCATTATTGACTCTTCCCTACCTTCATCCCCACCTCTACCCACATGTTCGACATTTTCCATTTTTGGACCTTAGCTTATGCTGCTTCTGCCCAGGGGAGGCAAAAGGCTCCCTAACCCAAATCTTTGTCTCTCCAAGACCCAGAGTGTAGTTGTAACTCCTTCCCTAAAGTCTTCCCTTATTTCTTTCTCCTCTAAACCTCTGCAGTGATGTGTCTCTTATGTCAAGTACAGCTCTCTGCCTTGTTTTCTGCTTTCTTTATAAGCTATCTCCATAACTACACCACAAACTCATGAGAGCGAAGTTTATTTTTTTTATAATTCAGCACCTAGTACAGTATTCTGCAAAAAATAAATATTTGTTGGATGAATGATTCAACTCTCCTTTTCAGTGTGGGTAATGACAAAGAGGCAAAGTGGGACAGAAGAGTGTGTGTTGTGGTCTGACCTGGTTTTCTGTCTGCTTTTATAGGCCAGAGCCTGAGGTAAGGGCGATGCTCTGAGTAGGTGTCTAATTTTATTTGAACTACAACTTCATATTACTCACTTATTAAACTTGCCTGAATCCATATCTCCAGTCTCACCACAGTCACCAAATGCTTATTTTATTATTTTAATCCTCAATCTTAATATTGTATTGCCTTTAGTCAATAATAAACATTTATTAAATACTTATTACATTCCAGGTACTATGTTGTGTTGTGTGTGTGTGTGTGTGTGTGTATTCTCATTTAATACCTACTGCAACCTTATGAGTAGGTACTGTTATTAATTTATTTTCACAAATGAGAAAACTGAGGCTTAGGATGTTAAATAATTTTCTTTAGAAATATCACTAAATACCTGGTAAGTGTAGGAGCTTGAAGACTAACCCAGTTAGTTTGTCTTCAAAGCTCACTCTCCTACTTTGTAGAAAACTCTTTCCTCAAAGGATTTGCCTGCACGCTTCTCCATTTTTTAAATACTACATTAAGTCTGGTTTAATATATCAGTCAGTGTACATGTACACAGTTGGCATTGTGCTGAGGGTAGGAAGATACCATAGATCTATAAAACCATGTTCCTGGTTATGGAAAAAATATGAATATTAAATAGTTAGTGGGAAACAGCACCTATAATCAATGCTAAATTGGGCAGTACAGGAAAATCATAAATTCATAGATTGTTAGAGTCAAAGGGAGTGACTTTTGAGGTCAGGTAGGCCTTTGTGCTTGTCTTACAGATAAGCAGCTTGACAGCGTATAGTGAGGCGCTAATTGTGTGTTACAGAAAAAATAACAACCAAAGGAGCTTAAAGAGATTGGGAGTGGGTGGGTACATCACATAGAATTAGAGGAAGGGGAGATCAGTGTTGATAGTTGTCATCAAAGAAGGATTCATAAGGGAAGTAGGACTTGATTTCAAACTCAAAGGATGTGTAAATTACATTAGAGGAGGTCGAAGGTGTGTGTGCACACGTGGGTATATGAGTACACATATCTTCAGGGCATTGTTTGAATAAAGGCATGAAGTGACTGGAGTATAAGATGTATTATTTGCTTGTCACTATGGTATCTCCAGTGCTGATTTGACTGCTGGTGGATGGTAGGTATTTAAAAGATATGGGTGCCTGAATCAGAATCTTTAGAGGTTGGCCTAGGGCATCAGTATTTTTTAAAAGCTCAATCTCAGACAGGATTGAGAACTACCAAAAAGTATGGGCATAGTGTTCTCTCATGATGTTACCATTTAGTAGAGAGCTAAAACACTCAAGAGTAAACATAACCAAGGGACTATGGTCCGTGCTGTATAAGCAGAAAATGACATAATGAAATGGAAGGATTTAAGATGAGATGAGATAGGTGGATAAGAAGGGGGAGTTAGAAAGACTATTTAGAAAGCAATTATAGTAATTATGGATTAGAAGATTGAAGCCTAGCCTAGGGTGGTTTTTCTGGATATAGAAAGGAAATTTGTAATCTGAGAATTTTCACAAAGACTTGCTCACTGGTAAAATCTAAAGGACGAGGGAGAAAGAAGAGTCTAAGTAATTAGGTGGCAAATCCATGACAAGTGAAAAGCTGCCTTATTAAACTTTTTAGGGTGGTGTTTTGAGTATTAAAACATAATATTTACTGAAAAACTAACTTTTAACTCTCAACAAGTCAACATTTAAACTAATGATTTTTTGGTGATTTTGAAATCTCATATTGACTTGTGGTAAGAGTTATTATCTGTTGATATGTTTGCTTGGACATCCAGTTATTTTTCCTTCATTATTTATGCTTCAACAAATTTATGTTTCTTTTTCCAACCCTCTTCTCACCACTAGTGCAGTGAAATATAGTTGCATAATAGTTCGACTTAGCAGAAATTTGTGACATGCATTTCATAGACTGTATTAATTAGTGTTAGATTTGACTGCAATATCACAGACAACCTACTTAACTGTGGCTTAAATCATTACATGATAAGACTGGTGGGAGAAAGTATTATTAGTTCAGAAACTCCAGGATATCCGATTGAAGTGTCTGAGACTCTCTGGCTTTCCCCTCATGGTCCAAGGACAACTACGGGACCTCAAGTCTTCATGTATATTCCAATAATTAAGAAGAAGAAAGTATGGCAGGGCATAAAGCGTTTTCTTGGAACTCCCACAGTTTGTATCTATGTATCGTTGGCCATGCTGTGTGCAAAGGAGGCTGGGTAATTCACTGTTTCGACCAGGTGCAATGCTCAGGGTTCTGTTAGTGAAAATGTCACGTGGGCTAACCATAATTCTGTGCCTCCCTCTCTCTTCCCCCTTCCTCTCTACCTCTCTTTCCCTCCCTCCCCTTTTCTTTATTTTATACTTTATTTAAAAAATATGTATTAAACACCTATATGTAGCAGGTGTCTTTCATAATGAACACGACAAATGTGATTTCTACTTTCATGGAGCTTAGAGTCTGGCAGAGGAGTGAGGCATGAGGCAAACAACAGCACACATGTTGCTTTATTACTCATTCACAGGGTGGGGCAAGAGTGGGCTTGCAGTTGTTTATATAGAAAATCATACAATAATTAATAACTAATAATAATATTAGACTAAACTGTTTCATGTACTCCCAACTGTAAACCTACTTTTGCTCCACCCTATACTTATTTAATAACTTTATTAACTCATTTAATTCTCACAGATGAAGGTGGTCATTATTGTTATTCTCATTTCATAAATGTGGTAACTGAGAAACACGGCGAGGTCCTAGTAGTTAGGTACAGTATCGTTCTCTAGGAACTGGAAATTTACCTGAAAAGACAAAATCTACATTCTTAAAAAGTACTGAAGTTAAAATGGCTGAATCAGAGTTGAGGTGTCTAGAATAAGAGGAATAACAAGGCCTCTGCCTGCTTCCCCATCCTCAATACATGTCATTTTCCATTTTACTCCACATGTTAGCTCCATTGGCCTTGTTTTCTTTACTCCCTCACTGCAAATTCCTCACTGCCCCAGCCCCAGGCAGTCTCTGCCTGGAATGCTTTTCCTTCCTCTCTTGCCCTGGCCGACTCCTTTATATCATTCCTGTGCCAACTTGAACATCACTTTCTCAGAGTTATTCTTTCAGGCTAGGTGAGGGAGCCTTTGTGTTTATATATCTCACAGCCCTTTCTTTTGTGCACTGACCAAAACTGGCGTTAAATGGTTTTTCTCTTTAAGTCCATGTCCTTTGATGGACTGCAGGCTCTGTAAGTGTAGAGGGTATGTTTGCTTTTTCTTTCACTGTATTCTCAATGCTTCACAAATCACAGGCTCTTAAAATTTGTTGAATGAGTGAATGAAAGATCTACTCAATGTTGGGTTTGGTTCATCAGTAATGAGTGTATGGAAGAGGTCTAGTTTGCATTGTCAGGAAGTAAATAATAAATCTGAATTGTTGGAGAGGAAATGGGAGGGCACTCTAAGTGGGAGAAATGCTTTTAATTAGTATTAACAATTACACTTAAAGGGTTGTACAAACATTTAACTTTTATCAGTATATACATGCACATTTATATGTATATATGTTCATTTCAAACGTATACACATATATATTATATAAGACTGTAGTAAAAGCAGATATTCAAATGTTTATGTGTCAAATTTTAACATGCTGCCAAAAAATAACAGTACTTTAACTTGTACTTCTGGGTGAACATTTTTCTGTACGACCTCAGATTAATCTTCTTTAACTTTGAGCATGTTTGCTTGTTTATATTTTAATTTGAGTGAATAAATTTGCATATGGTTAAAAACTTCACCCAAAAAAGTCAAATCAAAAAACAGTGATTCCACTCTTGTTCCCTAGTTTGGGGCATTACACAGTAGCTTAAGTACATTCATTGCCTGACTATACTAAACCAAGTTTTTTTAAAACATTTTTTTTTTGTTGGACTCATAGGAGGAAGTTTAGTTCAAGTACATAGCCATTCATTCTATGAATAATATTTCCTATTTTTTTAAGAACTACATTTTTTAGGAAAAATACAATGCATGCGCTCAGTAAGAAACAATTGAATATTACAAAAGAAGTTTACGGTTTATCCAACCCCAGAAGCAACCACTGTTATTAGTCCTTCGGGTATCTTCCAACGTGTTCCACTCATGAGCAAGCTTCTTAGTGGATATTATCTTCTTTCTCTTCCTCCTCCTTCTCTTCCTTTTCATTCTCCATTAATTGTAGCATGTTATTTACACTCTGTGGTACCTTTTTTCTGTTAATTTTTAATTGTTTTTTTATTACAGTTGTCCTATTTATTCCCCCATTGCTCTCCCCTGCCCCGCCCCCTCCACAGTCAGTCCCTGTTGTCCATGTCCCTGGGTCATTTATGCTACAGCAGTCCCTCTCTGTGTTGGGGTTCACTTACCACGGCCTCACTGTATCGTGGGACTTTTAAAAATATTATATGTAATTATTTGTCGGGGATTTTTCGCTATATCGCGGGATTTTGCGGTACTGTATACGTATGTTGTTAAAGTTACGTAGGTTTAAGAGTGTAGAATATGTTTAAGAACATAAGTAGTGTTTATGAAAGTGTGGAAAAGGTTAATAAGGGAGTGGGAAAGGTTAATAGGGGACTGGGAACAGTTTATAAGTGTGTGGGAAGGGTTTATAAAGCCTTAAAATATATATAAATACTAAAATAAATGTAAAGTTCCTACTTTGCGGATTTTCACCCATCGCAGGGGTGTCTAGAACATAGTACCCGTGATAAGTGAGGGAATACTGTAGTTCTTTGTATGTTAATAATTTTTATGAGAAACATTTAGTGCCTTACATATCTGCCTTATAGTGTATGGATGTACCATAATTTATTTCTCCAGTTCCCTATGGATAAATCTTTGGTTTACATCCAATCTTTGGTTATTACAAGGAATGCTAGAATGGATATTCCTGTATGCACCTGTTAGGGCTTTGTGTATCTATAGGTAGTATTCCTAGAGGTAGAAGTACTAACTGAAAAAGAACAAAATTGTAGATATTATCAACTTGCCTTCCCAAGACAACAAACAGTATATGAGAGTGTCTATTTCTCCTACCCATTGATGATATATCAGTGACTTTAGTTTTTGTCAGACTAATAGGTAAGTATTTCTCATATTGTAAATAATTTCAAACATCTTTTTATATGTTGAAAGTCATTTTAAAATTTCACTTCTTGTGACGTTTTTCTTCATATCCTTTCCTCATTTCTATTAGGTTATTAATATTTTTCTGATAGATGTGTAAAACTACATATTAAGGAACTTAGCTCTTTGTTTTTCATACATACTATGTATAGATTTGAATTTCTTTCAAGTATGTCAGTGTTGTACTGCTAGAGTGACCTTAAAAATATTTTGAGCTCTGCATAAAAAAATAAACTTATAGTAAGCTCTATCTTTTATTATCCATGTGCCCTGCTCAGTTTAATACTAGGTTAATTTACATAATAAATATGCTTTTCTTAGTCTAAATTTTACTTACTGAGTACCATGTCACATCATTGTAAAAATGCTATTAAATGAACAACCTAATTTGTATAGTATGCTTATAGCAGTAATAAATGCAATTTCTAAGTCTAACCTATTCATTTCCCATTTAACTAGAATTAATTTGAGGCCCACTATACTGTGTATAGCTTTCAGGACATAAGTAGATCATTTTGTTGCTTTTTGTAAGTCCTAGGAGTTTTCTTCTACAACTGAAATATTTATAATTATAAATTCAAACAGTTATTCCATAATTTTAGTGATGCAACTTTGAAATAATTCACGTTCTTTGGAATTATTTTGTTGAAAACTATCTTGAAATTGCAAGGGAAACTTTTAAAAAACTATTTGCAGCTATTTTATGTGAGGATCAGAGTCATTTCAATGTTCGAAACAAATACAAAAATATTTTCGATGCTAAATTTGATATAAGCACCCATAGGCCTTCACAACAGGAGAGCACCGTCATGTATGCAAATTTAAGAAAATTAGGAGGTTGTGGATTGCAGGATGCAATGCAGACTGTGATGACAACAATAAAAATAAAGTTAAAAAAATAAAAGACTCGCCTGTATGAAACAACCTCACTGAAGGAATGGGAAGATAAGGTG